>NC_133484.1:20543599-20607939 GCF_025370935.1 Choristoneura fumiferana
TTGCCGGCCGGCTTCTTGCGCCCCGCCCAGATGCCCACCGCCAGGATTAGCACGTAGAACAGGATGATCGAAATCACCCCTGCTATGTTGATCATCTTGCCTGATTTCGGGCTCCTCCTGTTCAGTAAGTATTGGACAACAAGAGTTAACAAAGAATAGCGGCTTAAGTTATAAACACGCGGTCAGATAAACATGGGTTTCATAAAGTTAGATTGGTTAATTGTTGATATTATTCATAAAGCACCTTCTTTGTGCAGACTACGCTACTGTGCGGAGGAATCAAAAGCTCTTGTAAAAGAAGGTAAATAGTGAACGATATCAAAATTCCGTAGCAAGATCCGAGCTCGCTTAAACAATGAATGAGGATATTTTTGTGTCCTGGACTGATCGTTAGATAAAACTGAATTGAATGGAAAGATAATAGATATAGGTAGAGTCATTCACAATGACGTGTGCCGTGGTTCCTATTACAACGTCATTAATGTCTAATTTTTACAATATCACGCGTCTTCGTGGATGGCACTAGGTATAGGTACTTACTTTTTAGTAAGACAATGTGAGGACTAAGTCCACGCCACTCCACAGACTCCTCGCACAACCTCAGTTCTGTCCGTCCATTTCTTGATTCAAGTATACCAGATTCAAACAACGTATCATCCAAAATGTAATCATCTAAATATAACACTATTCGTATGCACTGGTGCGCGTTTAACAAATGGTAGCCACTAATGTTTAACTAGAGGAGTCCGGGAGTGTCGCGGAGGCGGCGGGCAGGCTAGGCCAGGCGGGCGGGCAGCCGCAGCTGTCGCCCCATCGGAGGGAGGTTTTCTGCGAAGGGCTGTTCCTGGTCCTAAAGCTTAGCCCGCACATGAGCGCACGGTGCCCCCTGCCGACATGCACTCGGTCGGCGCGCGCGTTACGTAACCCTCGGCCTCATCGTGGGGATGCTGTTCACGTGCTGCCAAACTGACAGGAGCGTACTGGCGCGGCGCGGGTGCGCGGCCCGATCGATCCCCTGACGTCATTGGTCCCCGGCCGCCGCCGCGCGCATGTCCCGCGCCACCTCCCGCCCGTACCGACGTACAACCCACGCGAACCCTCACGCTTCTTCCCCATACACCTCCGCCTTGAAATCACAACAAACCGATGACGCTCTCAGTCAACCAGCATTGTACGTCCAGCGAGAGCTTTATTTTCGTGGGTAAAGTTAAATGTCACGTAAAGAGTCAGCATTGGTCGGAGTCGTACCGGACTGGTACTGGCAAAGTTTCCCATTGACAAATTGATTGATGAGCGGGTTTCATAATGCTGGCTCTGGGACCTAACTTTCATCATTGTACTCCTATGTGTGCGGCCTAAATCTCATCTCTAATCAATTACGGGGAAACGTATTACATTTTCAATACAAAAAATATCGACTCATATAATAAGGATAATGGACGCAATAAATAGACCGGCGTTCACCGAAAAAGCACACAATCCACCAATAGAGTAATATAATAAAATAACATAAAAGTTGTGATGAAAGGTTTTATTTCGATTTTATGTTATAATTCCATTGAGCGCGTTCTATCTTCAAACCAACGAAAATCCAAAACACGTTTGACGCACAGTTTGACGCTGTCAAAGTCATGAGTAATTAACGCAGTTACGTGTTTTACCAAAATTTTGTACATGACAAAATTCTAAGCATTACTACAGGCATTTTCATATGACGCCAAATTAAGAACCATCCCGACCATATAGGTTATTCAGATTACGCGGCGCAGCCTGAAGACTAAAGATGCATGACACGGTACCTCGTAACTCATTACTACATCAAGACAAAGGACTACATCCTTACTACATCACATTAATTTTATGATGATTATTGCTTTCTCTCGCCGTCTCTTCAAAGGCATTGAGTACCGGGAGATTTTACAAAGATTAATTCATCAAACTATTAGTTGTTTGCTTTAAATACAAACTAGTTAAATTAAGACTGCGGTAAGCAATTCTGAGCTAGAATCTGCCCCAAGTTTCCATGACCTGTTGACCCCAGGTTGACCTCTTTAAAGGTCGGTGAGAAGGGTTCGGAACTCCAACTTAGGTCGTAAAAATAAGTCACTTAGTATTGTAGAAAGAATGTTTTCGGGGCTTATATGTATGGTATAGTAATATTTTACTATAGTATATTTTTAGAGTCGATAAGACGGATATAAATATCCAATTATTCAGATGGAGAAGACAACAATAGTGACCCATTGGGGTTCCACCATCCATCACAGAATTACTAAATAAACAGAGGGCAAAGTTGATACTGAATTGGAATTCCCTTGGCATTTTATTCTGTTTCTTTCTTTTGAGTTATTGTCGCGTCAAATTGGCCGATTTTTATTATTTGATGATATTTATATTTCTAAGTAGCATATTTTTCTTTATTATCATTCGGAGTTAGAGGTGTGTATGTTCAAAGGTTATAGAGAAAAAACTCGAAAGAACCCGACTGTTAATAAGGCCCCATTTATTGGAGCATACTACCACAGAATCAAAAGCAGTTATCGAATACATACCTGACAAAGGATGTTTTTAAAGCTAGTAGTATTTTCAATAATTACAATGGATATTGCATCTTATAAATAACTAATACAATAAGGTTGAATTTCCAAGTCAATGCATGTGGTCGCTAAATCGCCTCTACCTTTTTAAATGTTAAATAAAAACTCAAATGGATGATGATGAGATAAACAAGGGAAAAACAACTCTAGTAGTCTGGAACTCTGTAAAGTAACTTAAACTACAGTAGTCGAGACCCATTCAAAATTCTGACCAGCTCATAAGTTTCCATTCATGGGTATTTGTCCATGTACTTTTTCAACCTCGTATCTACCCAATTGAACCAAACAAATCAACACTCTATTTTACTTTACATAAAGTTGATTCTAAAGCAATTTACTGTGTCCAAATACGAGGTTGAGAAAGTACATGGACGTATTGTGATTCGAGGCAAGCCTAGGTAGAATTGACCTGTGAACAGCCCAATTAGGTACCACATCTCATAATATTCCAGCAAGTTAAATATTTGTACTTCGTATATAATATACAGTCACCAGCATCAATATCTGACACAACAAGCGTGCATAATTATCGGATACGACTCTATTTCCAGGGACGATAGAACGTGTCAGATATTTTTGCACGCTCCGCTGTGGCGAATACTAATGAAGATACTAACTCAGATATCCGTATTGGTTCTGTCGAGCAAACCCTTGCGTTGCAGATAGTGCGTCTGGCCGACGTGTGGAAGACATGCAACAAGATCCGTGCCGCGGCGTTCCGCGTTGGCCTCAACCTGTGGGACTGGTACCGCCCGCTGGACCCCGAGGGCAACTCGCTCATCTCCGGTACGCTCCTGGCCCTTTACAGTCAAGTTCGTAGACTTGTGGGCAAAATTTGATCAAAAATATCTGAACACGTTTCTACGTCGTTAACAACAGAGCTGTGTTCAGTTGTGTCCCTGACGCTATATTCATAAAAGTTTCATATAACTTATAATAAAATTGGAGAAGTATTTAGTATTAACTGCCCTTCTCATCATCATCATCATCACCATCATCAGCTTATATTCTACCCCAATGAGGTCCTGTCCTCGGCTCGACGCATTCGGCTTCCACCAGCAGCAGTCCTACACTACGTTTGCCGAGATGCGCCCGCGTTCCTCTACAGTTCTCTGTCTAAAGGAGAAGGACAGCCAAGTGGTTAGAGAACCTGGCTAAACTTTAAATATATATTTAAGTAGGTATTTATCTATTGATAAACATATTTAGGTATATTTACCTAAATATGTTTATCCACGCGCGGATACCTACTAGCTTTGCTGTCTGGTCTGGGGCTAGGTCAATTGGTGTCAATTGTCCAACGAATTATTTAAGTAACCCAATGGGGTTCTTAAGTTTAATGTTGCTAATGTATTTGTACAGAGTCGAAGTTCGTGTCGGTGCTGGCGGGCCCGCTGCGGTCCGTGGTGGGGCTGTCGGACGCGGAGATCGCCCAGCTCGCAGACTACTTCCGCGCGCAGGACGGACGCGTGCTCTACCACCAGCTGTGCCAGCTCATCCACGGCGAAGGTACCGCCCAGCCGCCCAGCCGCCCAGCCAGCCGCCCGGCGTAACCATCTATGGCGCTGTCAACTAATTTCTCCTAATTTATTAAATGAGGCGTTACTTTTCGAAGGTCCATATTAATGAACAACACATTTCTTCCATAAACGTATGTAGCTATCATAAGGTCGCGGGTGAGCAAAGTAATTGTTTCAGTTCACTACTATCTCCTTACAGAGAACCCGTGCATGTAGAAGCTACTCGGCAATCAGCATTCTCCGCAATAAGTTCGACAATGCAGGAAACATCATAAACCCGGATTTGTACCTATTGTACCTATAAGTCTGTAAGGACGTAGTGACACTCGTAATTAAATGAAATATAGTAATTTAAATAACTAAATGCTTATTGTACTTGCTAATGTACTTGCTAATCCCTACGCAAATAGGTACGAGTAGGTGTTAAATTTCAGAGCTAGATATTCTAGTCTTACGGTGATTCTAATTCCGAATCTATGGGTCTGCTTGAACATACAAATAATTTATTGTTTGGAGACTAGTTATATTTGAGTCGCTTAATTAGTACTCATAAATAAAATAAATAAATATCACGGGACAATTCACACCAATTAGGACATATTTATGATATTTTGGTTATATTTCCGCCGCCGGAAACCGTGGTGGCCTAGTGGTTTGAGCTATCGCCTCTCAAGCAGAGGGTTCAAACCTCGCTCGCACCTCTGAGTTTTATCGAAATTCATGTGCGGCGAATTTCATTTGAAATTTACCACGAGCTTTGCGGTGAAGGAAAACATCGTGAGGAAACCTGTACAAACCTGCGAAGCAATTCAATGGTGCGTGTCAAGTTTCCAATCCGCACTGGGCCCGCGTGGGAACTATGTCCTAAGCCTTCTTGTTCTGAGAGGAGGCCTGTGCCCAGCAGTGGGACGTATATAGGCTGGGATGGAGGTTATTTTTAGTAAAAATACACACTTAAACGTTTAAAGTTGGCTAATCCCTTTTCCAGGCAAACCCAAGTAAATTCTACCTAGTTTTAGAATCGGAAATTAATTCTACTACAAAGTAAATCCATTCAGTAGCAGCCGGAAATTACCGCGAATACACCTTTATCTACTCGGCGGCCGACAAGCCGTCACATTCACATCAAAGCACCAATCCCTTTTGAATCTGCAAACTTTTGACTGGTCGGAGAATGGTTTATTCATTTCGTAAAACGTCAATTTCTTGATGGTGGATTGTTAACTTGAATTTAGGCCAAAGTTAAGTGTAAAGAAAGAAGTCCCGTCTAATTCTGTAATTATTGCTAAATAACAAAATGTACAGGTATTTGTGTGGTTTCCCTCCCCCTCCAAACAGCTGCGTTAAATATGTTTATCATACAACGGTTGCAGTCAAAATATAGTTGCTAATATCGCTCGAAACTGGAAACAAAAGATCAGATTTCTTTATCTTTCTCGTTTGAATCTTCAGACGAGCCCCGAACGACATTCACATTCTCGTTGTACAGTCACGTAGATTAATATCTGCCACAGCAGAGCGTGCAAAAATATCTGACACCACCGGCCCAAATAGTCGTACCTACTCGATATTTACTTATGCACGCTTTGTTGTGTCAGATATTGGCGCTGGTGACTGTACTTGTTATGTGCCGCTCGTTTGGTTTGAAATTTTTTATCCATAAAAGGAACTGAATCATTAACCGCGTTACCGCACATGATGGTCACCACTGATGGTGACCATCAGTGGTGAGCGGTAACATGCGGTTACGGATTACCGAGGAACTGTTCGATTCCCAGTGGATGGTCTATTTCTGTTTTTTCTGTGGATCTATATTTCAGTTTGTATTTTCAAATTTTCGGTTTTATGGGATGACCGTAGTAATTTCGGAAATTGTAAAAATACAGATTCCAAAAATCTTAATCTACCCGTTGTTCCTTTGTCTTAAATGTGTAGGTACCTACGAGTAAGAAGCTTAGAAGGTAATTAATTTGTATTAGTGACAGAAAAAGGTGGTGTGCATAATGAATGAGGAATTTATTGCGTAAAAAATATTTGGCTTTATCTTTAGCATGTTCAAAAATCAACACTGAAAAGCAACGTTCTTATTTTTTTTGTTTTATCTCACTGATCCCGCGAAGTGCCCGTGGCTTAGCTTGGAGACTGCTAGTGCTATAAGACTGAAATTTTGCATGAGTAAGTAGATAATTATGTTAACAAAAGTGGTAAAATAAAATTTTGAAAAATATTTTCACGCCAAAGTATTTTTTACTCAATTTCAGATTTTAGGCGTAAGTACCTATACTAGTTCATTAAGATGAGATTTCAGGCATATTGCTTCATTGGCATATATTATCCTTCGTTTAGGGCAAACAGCATTTAAAAAAATCTCATGTTTGTATAACGGCCTCATTAATATCTCACGTTTAAGGCAACTCTCTACTACTAAAGACAACCCTCCTTTGTGCAGTCGAGTAAAATGCGTCTGATATATGGCCTCTTAAACAGACGCTCGTGGACTGTCAACAGCCGTAGTAGGGTTGCCAGGTGGCCGAGACATCCGGGATTGTCCCAGAATTACGTGTCTTGTCCCGTGTCCAGGAATTGCATTATAATGTCCCGGATTTCGGCTACGAGAGCAGTATTGCCTTCCATATTAAAAATTGAGCCTGAGAAATGTTTTTGAGGTCCTTCCAAAAGACTTGCCAAATGACAAAATCTGGGGTCACTTTTTTAAAACGACCAATTGTAACGATTTTGTCAATTTGAAGAAAATATTGATATTTAACTACCGACCCAATTTGTAACCTCGAATTGACCGGGAAATGAAATGCATGTATCTGGCAGCCGTGGGACGTGCAATCTTGGATATAGGCCTCGGCCTCCCTCATTACGTTAATTGCATACGTGTCATTACAGATGCGGGCGGCCGCGACAAGACTTCTGCGGACTGCCTGCTGGAGGCGTGCCCGCCGCCGCCGGAGCCCGAGTGCCACAAGCTGGACCAGTGGCAGCTGCGCCGCCTCTGCTGCCTGCTCGCCACCATCGCCGCGCGCGAGATCCCGCTCAAACCCTACTTCCAGGACTATGAGCTGGTAAGCCTGCCATCAGTGTGCGCGAGAAATGTGTTTTTAACCCCGACACAAAAAGAGGGGTGTTATAAGTTTGACCGCTATGTGTGTCTGTGTGTCTGTCACGGCTGGTCCGATTTGAATGCGGTTTTTTTTTTATTTGAAAGCAGGTTTTCTAGCGATGGTTCTACTTAAAAAATACAACATATGTACTTTAGTTTCCTGTTAACCTTAGCGGTCCCCCGACACCGACGACGCTTAGTTAAAAAAAATATTACTAGGTACTTATACTTAATTAACTTAGGCTAATTTTGCGGGAAATCAGCATAGTCCCCGCGGGATAGGGATAAACGAATTCTTCGCAGATGAAGTCGCGGGCAACAGCTACTCGTAGGTACTGCATTTTATTTTTTTACTTTTAGTTGTCTTTTTGGCGGCGTTTTTTCGGGCGTTTTTATATTTTTGCTTGGCGTTTTTTGTGTCGGGGGTTTTTGTCATGAACCAAAAGGAACGCTTCATTTATCTCCTCGCTCCGCTCAGTTCCACAGAGCGGTGCTGTGCGAGCATAGGTAAATTAAGCCTCTCGGTGGCGAATGCACTAGTCCCAAAACGCGTATTAGTCAATACACTCTAATTTCGAAAGCCCTCTTCTCATAAGAAACTAGGCCCAAAACACCATATTTCCAAAAAGGCTCATTCTAGATTAACACGAGAACCATTGAGAACTAGTCCCAAAATACACCTTTCCCGAAATTCCTACCTAAAATTGTGTTCACCTGTAGGTGGCGTAATACTTCATTCTCATAATGCATAGTTCTCAAAACACTAGTTCAAATACTATTTTTTTTCTTTTATTTCGATGACATTATACGTTACGCGGATCCATTTTTTTTAGCTTATTTTTTAGCTATGAATCCGAGCAAGGAATTATTTTAATTGACATTAATAATAATAATTCCGGTTCGTTACTTTTGAAACGGAAGTTATATCGGATGTCCTGCTTTAGCGCGCCACTGGATCCGATTCCGTCTCTGGTTCCGATAAAGCAAATTGAAAACATCTGGTTCCGCTTTCGGTTCCGATAAAACCACATCCGTTACATCCCTGCTTCAGGTGGCCAAGAACGACGGTCGCATCACGTTCGCGCACTTCGCGCGCATCCTGAACTACATCGGCGTGCTGGTGTCTGCGGAGGACTTCAACCTGCTCGTGCGCCGCTTCATCAAGGACTCCTACACGCTGGACTACGTGGAGTTCATCCGCGCCGTCGAGGCCGTCAAGAAGGAGGGCATCCGGGGACTCGGCGTGGTGAGGGCACTACACGCGCTACTTTGTCAAGTTGTCGATTTAGGCTTCGGAGACGTTCAAACGATTTGGATACACGTAGATTTTTTATAATTATTATTTAAATTATTGCTTTATAGCAAGTGCTATGAACGATCAAAATACTTCTGCCGAACATAAATTGAGTGCTAAACATAAAGCTACTTCATCATCTCCGAAACCCTTAAGACAGAAATTGTGAGGTTCAATGAACCATACGTCTTGTGCATAGTTACATATCGAAGTTCAAATTGTTTTGTCACCATGATTCATTTAGTGGGGTTGGCGTATCAACTGCTAAGATGAACTCTGCTCACTGTATCTCTAAATGGGAACATACAGGAGTACCAGAATCCTGCAGCAGTGATCGACACGACGCTGCCGAAGCTGTCGCGGCCGGAGGTGGAGGCGGGGCTGTCGACGGCGCCGCTGGGGGCCTCCGAGGTGTTCCACCCCGCGCTGAAGCAGCCGCCGCCGCCGCGCCAGCTCATAGAGCTGATGCTGCGCGTGCAGGAGTTCGTGCTGCAGCGGTCCATCAGGGTCTCCGAGTTCTTCAGGGTGAGTTTACTTAACTTAGGGGCTGTTTCACCATCCATTGATTAGTGTTAACTGGCGGTTAGGTGTGATGCCGTATCTATTTGTTTTGTTCGAATAGACGGAGACGGCATCACATTTAACCGTCGGTTAACGCTAATCAATGGATAGTGAAACAGCCCCTTAATCTAAATAAGTACAAGGAATACGTACTTATACTTTTGGCGGTATTCTACTTTGGACGCCACAGTTATTAAGTAAGTAAGTAATTAGATAAGACTGGAACTTGAAAAATGCGAAATTGGTATCATGGTATCCAAATTTGCACCACGAGATATCTAGAAGATTCAATGAGATTTATTTATGGCGAATAATTCATGGAAGTGGCTGGTTTTCAGTATGTTTCATATTTGTACTATTACTTAGGTATACCATGGTCTCATGCTCAGGACACCACACCACATCACGTCGCGCGCGATATTAGGATACAACTCTTACAAATGCCGCGGAATTCCAACGTGTTGCCCGCCCACCACTGCAAGCGAACTGGATTCCGTCCAGCTAGCAACTATTAACTGCACAAAAGTCCACTGAATGAAGTTGATCGTTACGAGTTATCGTTCGCTCGCAATGGACGCGAGCACTGGATTCAGTGAGCTCACTATCTGGTGTGTTTGTACTCAGTTTATGGCAGTTCTTTTGTTCACCGTTTTTCTCCGTCAGGATTACGACCCCCTGAACAGCGGGCGCATCGCGCCGCAGCAGTTCCGACGCGCCATGGATGCCATGGGGCTGGGCGTGGTGCTGTCCCCCGAGGAGGTGGTCTGTGTGATGCGGCACTACCTCGATCCCAACGACAGCCAGCGCGTCTGCTGGCGCACCTTCGAGGATGACTGTGATCAGGGTATGCTCTTATTTAGAATGTAAAAAAGGTCATAAGTTTTCGGGCCCCAAGATTTCAGACGGTTTCGCTATGTCGTCGGCTCACCTAGGCCTGCCCATTACTTACATATTTTTCGAGCTACGACAGTGATTATAATTCTTTGGCAAATTTCCATATCTCGGATTCTATCGTGCGAAGATACTTCTAGCATAAGCTCTCTCCACTCCATAGCTTGTCGGTTGGCTTTGAGTCTGTCCAAAAGGCCAAAAGCCAAATTATTCTCCAATGATAAAAACCTCTCGTTACAGTGTTCGCCGTGAAGGAGCTGGAGAAGCACCCGGAGCTGCAGCCGGGCCCGTCGGCGGCGGCGTCTCTGCCCCCGCGCGGCTCGGCGGCCGAGCGCGGCGGCCCGGCGAGGGCGAGCTGGACCTGGCGCAGGCCGCGCTGCTGCGCGTGCGCGCCGCCACCAAGGAGCGCTCCATCGACCTGCGCCCCGCCTTCGGGGACCACGACGAGTGAGTGCCTACATTCTGGCTGGAGGAAGAATATTTTGTTTTTGATCCGCTTGAGAAGCTTCGACCTGCGCCTCGCCTTCTGAGACTGAGTTTCCTTTGATCTTGATGAAAACTGATAAATCTCAGCGACGACTTGCTTCACAATGTAGACTGCTGAAGTTGAGGCCGGCCACAAAGCTACCGATTTTGTTCTACCATAGATGAGTGTGTAGTGGGTTCGACTTACCTACAATAAAACAGAAACGATTTGAATAGCTAAAATGTAGTCCCTCGTCAAGTTGTCACATAGGCATCTGCCAACCGGGTTAGCAACTTCGGCAAGAATTCCCAGTCAACAAGCTATTTACAGCATCGCCGATCAGAACATTCTGGCTGGCCGGTGTGTGTGTAAGATGAACCGTGTTCGATGAGAACCGTGAATGCATCAGAACGAAAGCAGAATCAGTCTCTGGCCAACCTAGTGCACGCGGCGCTGAATGCGGCACTCATGCGTCTAACAGTTTACATTTAGTCATTACATACGTCTTTCGGTTGACGATGGCGATGGATGATGTAGTGTTGTCGTGTGGCGTTGCAGACACAACAACGGGCACGTGTCGCGCGGGCAGCTGCGCGCGCGTGCTGGCGCGGCTGGGGCTGCTGCCCACGGCGGAGCAGGTGCGGCGGCGCTGGAGGCGCGCAGGCCCGCTACCTCGACGACTGCGGCTTCAGCTACACGCGCCTGCTGGACGAGCTGGAGGAGCGCCCGCACGAGAGCGCCACCATCGCGCCGCCCAAGCCCGCGACGCGCACAAAACGCAAGGAACAGGAGGACCCGCTCGAGACTGACATCGTGCAGATACTCGCCAAGATCAAGGGGAAAGTGAGTGCTTTTTCGTTGAAGTTATTGACTGATCAAGTTACTTTGCAGAGATCAATATTATGAAACCTTTCACCTTACTACTCAGCTGTACCTTTAAACGAGCAATTCTTGTTCGATGAAATTTACGTAGGGGTTTTCGGGGATGACAAATCGATCTAGCTTGGTCTTATCTCTGGGAAAACGGCACTTATTAGCGAGTTTTAGCAAGGAAATAGTAAGGCATCACTTCATAAAGCTTGTTGAGGCAATGACCCAAATGAAACGTGGTGCGATCTATCTGTAGTGGTGCGCAATGTTGTTGTGATGGCCGTGCATCGACCAGGTGACAGGGGCCATAACCATAACATTGATTTGTGCTTCGTTTCCTGCCGTGAGCACGACACAGCCCGTAAAAAAATATGTTTTTAAACTTATCTCAGTCACTGCTTTATCTTCTAAGGGATATAAACCACTATTTAATATGATAGAAGCGATAGTAGTCGCGTCGAAATATCGGAGCTTATTGAAATAGAAAATACGTCGCACCTTCAAAATTAAACTGAAATAATTCGAAATTTTCTCATTTTAAAATTCAACCATAATATTGTGTTTTATTTCAAGTTTATTTTGGAAATATTTCGAGTTATTTCAGTTTAATTTTAAAGGTGAGACGTGTAATGATTAAGCATGTAGACAGTTCTGATGTTTACGGTGGGGACTGGTCTCCCGCAGATGGTCCGCGAGGGTCTGCGCCCGTTGGACTTCCTGCGGCAGTTCGACAAGAGTCGCGAGCTGGTGATCCGCGCGCCGACTTCTACCGCGGATTGGCCTCCGCCGGCCTCTCGCTCTCGCCGCTCGAGATGGATACGCTCATGGAAGTGTAAGCTATCTACCACAGCATCAACTCTAGAGGGCACTCAGTGTAGTTCTAGGGCAGCTAATACGTAACCTATAACCCGCCAAGCTTCTACGAGCCCAACTGTAGATTTTCAACTATTTTGACTTACCTCCTAACAACCTAAATACTTTCGTGCTGTTTATTTGCAAGTAATACATTCCAACCAGTAGCCATATATTGTCTAACGCGCTGATGTCCGCGATCGCATTCCTCATTCGTTCTCCCCTCGTCATATACAGTGTGTCACACGGAAGTGATGAAAACTATACTTTTATTTAAGTTCCAGCCAAATAATCTCAGATTTCAAGGTAATCGTTTTGAGACAGACATTGTAATCAATCATCATCAATCATCCCAGCCTATATACGTACCGTCCCACTGCTGAGAGGACATTGTAATGTAAATGATAAAATGCTCGACTATATTGACAATGCGTGCTTGCCGTCAAGCACCTTGTCACAATATCCACCAGTTCGTTTTATTCTGGATTGGCGTGGGCTTAAAACTGGTACCAAAAACACCTTCATACCGCTGTTGCATTAGTATTTTCAATCTTTTTTGTTCAATTTATCGAAAGTAACCAACGCCGTAGGTACTTTTGGTGCCGATTTCAAGCCCTGGACTTGAGTACCGCTCCGCCAAGAGCGAAACGACAAAGAAGACAAGACTTGAGTTGATTGTGATGAGCAGGTTCGCGGCGCCGGGGCGGCGGCGCTACGTGGAGTACCAGCGGTTCAGCGACACGGTGGGCGAGAGCCTGACGCAGGGCTCGCTGGAGCGCGCGCCGCTGCTGGAGCCCCTCCCGCACGTGCCCACCATCGACTCGCCGCTCAACTACCTCAACTTCGAGGAGCGCAACATCGTCTCCATGGCGCTCACCAAGCTCTCCAAGTTTCCCGACCAGCTGTCCAACATCCTCGAAGTGTTCAAGGTCGGTGGCTGGCTCTCCCCTCCCCTTTGTTCGACTGGATGTATTCACTGCCGGGAATGCATTGCGTTACGTAGCCATACATCACATATTTTGGCCATACGAGTTTCATAATTTTGATCGAGGCCGGCCTTAGCCATTTAGGCGCCCCGGGCGAGTCACGCCTTTGGCGCCCTTTTAGATACGATAGGTAATCGGTAAAATGACAGGTCATGTTTGTTATTGTAGACATAGAATACTCATACCCACTCCTTCGACTTAAGTCTATAAAAGTTAATACGCTGAGTCTAGTTTTAGGTATTCAAATTACCCTGGACCTAAAGTATGGAAAATGTGGTGTCAGTTAAATATCCTTATATTCAGATATGTTATAGATTTCATTAGATCTATAGTTAATATCATATTATCAAAATCTCAGGATATTTAACTGATACCACATTTTCCATACTTTAGATCCGGGGTCCTTTAATTAAGTGGTTGAGTTGAGCTGACGTGCGCGGCGCCCTGTAGTGCCTGGCGCCCCGGGCAACCGCCCCAGAAGAATTGATATTTTGGAACGAATGGCTTGTAAAACGGCGGACATGTTCAGAAACCCATCTAAAGTATCTGTGAATGATTTCTTCAACCGGATGATGCTGTTTTACTATATGGTTGTGCTTTAGGACATGGATCGGGAGAACTGCGGCACGATCCCGCGCGTGTCGTGCGAGCGCGCGCTGTGCCAGCGCGGGCTGCTGGCGCTGGTGTCGGCGCGCGAGCGCGACCTCGTCTACAAGGCCTTCGGCTACCGGGCGGCTGCGGCAACGAGGTGCGCGCCGTCATATCAGCCGTAGGACGTCCACTGTTGGACATAGACTTCCCCCCATAGACCTCCAGCTGCTTCGGTTGGAAGCGGCAGCTGCATCCACCGTGAGCAACTTGGCTCGTGGCTTTAACCAGGCCATCCGTCCATCGTTGGTGGATGTCCTACGCTGCGCTTGCCAATCCGCGGTCTCTCATTCAGGAATCTTTCGGCCCCAACGGCCATCTGTTCTTCGTACTATATTATGGCCTGCCCATTCGGTACCTACCACTTCAACGAGCTTATTCGCTTCGTCCTCATCCTCGTCTTTGTGATGACTACTAGGGGGCTACTACGAAAATCGAAGTTCGTATTGTATGTACTGTTCCTCTCACTCTCGTATAACATAATATGACTTACTCATGACGTTGTTCCACCGTCCGCATACATTGGCCTACAAGGAGATCCCAATTTTCCCAAAATTATGACTCCTTTTCCAGGTTATTTATATTCGTTTTGCGAAGCCCTTATAAAAGAAAGTAGCGTCTGTAGTAGCTCTAGATAATAATATGAGTGCAGGGACAATCCTGCGATAGCAGTTTGGGAACTCCATTGCCTAGGCTTATTCCTTTTATCTACCCTAAGGTTGATACTCGGAAACGCGTGTCCGTCTATCCACCCTATAGACACGAGGTTCCACCCTCAGGGTGGATATACAGACACCCGTTCATCCACCTTAGAGTGGCTGTTTTAGGGTGGATAAACAGAATAAGCCCTGGCCTACAGTATATTATACTCTCCGACTCTAGGCGGATAAAGGCGCGTTTCTATAATCCTTTCCTCGCCACGATCACGGTCTCACGTCGATTGGATGTAACTAGTTATAATTATCAATTGATCATGTTGTCGCAGATAAACTACCGCGCACTGTGCAACGCACTGGACGTACTCCACGCCACGGCCAGCGCGCAGCCCTGCTGAGTGCAGACTACAGCAGAGTACAGATTACCGAAAAAACATCGAACTTTGTGCTGTCCGCCGTGTATGTCCTTATGTACTGTCGTTACTGTACCGTGCTACATATCTACTGTATTAATGCTGTTCAATAAACTACTGGGTTTTTCGTATGATTATTTAATTTTAGCGACCTATAGTGGGAAGCGGTAGGTATACGCTCTTTTGTCGTACCTAAACCAAAAGGTATAGCTAGATGCTCGTAATCCTTTGGTGTTTTAAGTGTTTATTAATATAAATCATACAGCTATGCACAATACACGGTTATCACGGCACTGATGTGTGGAGTTGCACTTACGTGTTGTGGAGAAATAGAATGGAAAAGAGAGGGAATTCAGCTCTGCAAAGCGTTATATACTGAACCCATTCGTCATTCCGTTCAGAGTGAACAGAATGTACTTGCGACTGGCTCAACCAATCAGTGGCCCGATCTTCGCTAGAAGACCGGGTCACTGTGGCCACCATAGACACACGTAAGTGATTCGGCATCCAGGCTTTCTGCCCGGGAGTGAGTGGCGTTTCAGACGCCACATCACCCCCTAGGGAGAAAACAAGGATGTGGTTAACAAAATTCTTAAAGTAATTATGATTAATGGTTGTACATATGACTACTGTAGGTAAGTACAAGGGCATATGTGACTTTAAGTTAAACATGATCCAGAAAATGACTAAATGAGGCAAATATTCAACACAATAGTACAACCAGGTTAATATGACTAGTGTTAATCAAAAACAGGCCAGCCAAAATTCTACTTTAAGTACATAAGAGTAAGGCTGGTATAACAGCTATTAAGTTATAAATTAATACAAGAAAATAGGCCAGTCGAAAGTCGACCTTATCGAAATTACAATAAGGCTGGTATAACAGCTATTAAGTTATAAATTAATACAAGAAAATAGGCCAGTCGAAATCGACCTTATCGAAATTACAATAAAGGCTGGTATAACAGCTATTAAGTTACAAAGTAATTGAAGAAAATAGGCCAGTCAAAAATCGACCTTATCAAAATTAGAATAAAAACTGGTATATATCAGCTGTATAATTATACATTATGCAGAGAAAAGAATTGGGCCAGTCAAAATTCGGCCTTAAGAAAATACAAATAAAGCACAGTTAAGAAAAAATATAACAAACTTAGAGATCTAGAATTTCTTTGAATTTAACTGAGCGACCCGACCGAGTGGTAACGAGCTTAGGTACTACGTTAGGTACTGGAGCGGTTTCAGGGACTAGGGGCGCTGGCGGTCGCGCTGAGGGCGCTGGCGATTGCACTGGCAGTGCTGGGGACGGCGCCGGAGGCGATGGCAGCAGCGCTGGTCGGCCTGGTGCGGCAGGTTCGCTGTGGGTGAGATAGTCATTATTAGAAGTGATGTATGCGGGTTTGACCCGGTCTATACTGACGGTGGTCCGTCGTCCGGCAATATCTATAGTCATAGTCTTGTCGCTTCTAAACAAAACCTTATAGGGGCCCGTGTAGGGTGGCTGCAAAGCCCGGCGGACCGTGTCATCGCGCAGGAAAATATGGCTCGTTGTGGCTAAATCTTTAAAAATAAACGTTTTAGGCTGCGCGTGACGGGAGGCCGGAATTGGACGGAGATCAGCCATTCTGGCCCTCAATTGGCCAACAAAGTCATCTGTCTCATATGAAGGGGAGGCGTTGGGTACCAGAAATTCTCCTGGTAGGCGCAGCGGTTCCCCATAGACGAGGTCTGCGGCTGAACAATTTAGATCTTCTTTAAGGGCTGTACGGACACCTAACAGTACTAATGGAAGTGCTCTATGCCAGCTGTCATTGTGGCACATTAGGGCAGCTTTTAACTGGCGGTGAAAACGTTCAATACAGCCGTTAGCTTGAGGGTGGTAGCTAGTCGTTCGCGTGCGTTTAGAGGTGCCCAGGTCCATGAGGCGGTTAAATAAAACAGACTCAAACTGTCGGCCTCTATCTGTAGTGACTGTGGCGGGCACACCAAAACGCGCGATCCAACCGTCGACGAAACGATCGGCTACCTCCTCGGCAGTGATAGACATCATAGGCCATGCCTCAGGCCATCGTGAGAAACGGTCAATTGCTGTCAGGCAGTATGTGTAGCCATTTGACACAGGCATCGGGCCGATGATGTCTATATGCACATGTTTAAATCTAGCCGTCGGAGCAATGAAATCTCCAAGTGGGGACGATACATGACGGGTTACCTTACTCCTTTGGCACGGAAGGCACTCACGAGCCCACGTGCGACAATCTTTGTTGACGCCAGGCCACACGTAGCGGTCGGCAACAAGTCGCGCTGTGGCTCGAGCGCCGGGATGACTCAGGCCGTGCAGGCGCTCGAACGCAGGTCGGCGGTGCTGCAGCGGCAGGTACGGTCTCGGCTTGCCCGTCGTCATGTCGCACAGGACTGTGATGTCTGTTCCTGGAATAAGAGTTGGCATTAGTTTCAGCGAAGACTTATTTGAGATAGTTTTAAGCTCATCATCTGTCTGTTGGGCTTGAGCGAGGCTAGTATAGTCTTCTGAGAGGGAAATGGCTTCAATGCGAGACATGGTGTCCGCTACCACATTGTCCTCTCCCTTAACATGTCGAATATCAGTGGTGAACTGAGATATAAATGTCAGCTGATTTAACTGAGCCGGTGGTAATTTCTCTCTTCGTTGTTGAAAAGCATAGAGCAACGGTTTATGGTCCGTATATATTGTGGCATGTTGTGCCTCTAATATATGACGGAAATGTTGGACTGCTGCATAGACAGCCAACAGCTCTCTGTAATAGGCGGGCCAAACAGCTTGGCTCGCTGTGAGCTTCTTACTGAAAAATGCTAATGGTTGCCACCCCTGCTCAGTTTGTTGTTCAAGAGATGCACCAACCTGCGTACCGGAGGCATCCGTGTATAAAGCTAAAGGAGCGTTAAGTACTGGATGTGCCAGCTGGGTTACCTTTGACAAACTGTCTTTGCAGGCGTGGAAAGCGTTCTCGAGTTCAGGGGTCCATGGCATTGGCTTTGCACCTTTAAGTTTTGTAGCTGTGAGGAAGTCTATGAGTGGAGCTTGTGTCTCTGCAGCATTAGGTATGAACTGTCGGTAGTAATTAATCATACCTAGAAACCTTCTCAAACCTTGGGCTGTTTTGGGTAAGGCAAAGTCTTGGAGAGCAGATATCTTATCTGCAGGAGGCTTGAGACCATCCTTGGAAACATGGTAGCCAAGAAAAATGACTTCTGCAGCACCAAGTACACATTTAGCAGCATTGACAACCATACCATAGTCAGCTAAACGCCTGAACAATGTGCGGAGGTGAGCAGCATGCTCTTCAGCATCTCGGGAGAAAACCAAGATGTCATCTACATAAGGAAAACAAAAATCCATACCTCTCACTACTTCGTCGATGAAACGTTGGAACGTCTGTCCAGCATTGCGGAGTCCGAAGCCCATGTAGGGGAATTCGAAGAGCCCAAATGGAGTTGTTATAGCTGTCTTGCAAACGTCTGCAGGTTCCACTCGGATCTGTTGGTAAGCTTTAACAAGATCGATAGTGCTAAATATAGTGGAGCCAGCCAGGTTGTGGCTGAAGTCCCCTATGTGACGCACAGGGTACCTGTCCGGCACGGTGCGGGCGTTGAGCGCCCTATAGTCACCACACGGTCTCCATGTTGCATCTTTCTTGGCCGCGAGGTGAAGGGGCGACGACCACGGGCTCTTGGACGGACGCGCTGTCCCAACTCGCACCATCTCAGCGAATTCTTTCTGCGCAGCGCGTAGCTTGTCGGGCGCGAGGCGGCGCGGCCGAGCCACGACTGGTGGGCCGTCGACTGTCTTTATGTGATGCACGGTGTTGTGCTTCACCTCACGTGTGATGCCAGGAGGTCGGGTTATTTCTGGAAATTCAGAAAGAATTGTGTTATTAGGAGTAATATTTATGGCTTTTACACTTAACTGCCCACAGTTAGCGATGGTGGCCGGAGTTGTTAACCCTGTGACACCACACCGCAGTACTTTGTTACGACAGTCAGGCAGAAGGTTGTAGTATGCTAAAAAGTCTGCTCCTATTATTGGAGTTTCCACATCGGCAATGATGAAATTCCAGGTAAAATCCCGACGGAGGCCAAGATTTAAATTTAATCTGCGGCAGCCATATGTTTTGATATTTGAGCCGTTAGCTGCACACAGAGAGTAGTCCACAGGTTGTATCCTATTTGTTAACAGCTTCCTGGGAAAGCAACAAAGGTCTGAGCCGGTATCTAAGAGGAATGAATACTTAGTGTCTTTGTCTGTAACAAAAAGGCGGCTACTACAGTGACGGTCAGATGCCGCCGCTACTGACCGTCGGGCTGGTTTCCCGACCAGCTACATGGAGACGTGCACTTAGTAGCCTTGCTTTTATAATTGTTATGGTACCAGCACAACCTACCTTTGCTACTGTCCCTAGGTTTGGATTTTGATCTAGATCGAGAGCGAGCCCTGCCCCTTGTTCTGTCGGCTGTTAAAGCAGCCACTTGTGAACAAAGCTCATTAAGTCGAGTGTTAATTGCATTCCAGTCTGGTATAGGCGCGGGGCTAGCAATTGTTGCAACAGTATTATGGACTGGACTCACCTCTAATATTCTATCGGCCAGTTCTGCAACCTTGTCCAGGTTAAGGTCACTCTGGGCCGTCAGTATGCCTTGTGCATTGTGGGGCAGTCGCTGGAACCATAGCTCCCGCAGCACTGTATCATCTTTCAGGGAGTTCCCCGCCAAGGAACGGAGATGTCTAAGAAATTGAGACGGCTTTCGCTCACCCAACTCTTCACCAGAGAGCAGTTGTCTGACCTTCTGGGATTCCGAAGTTGAGAACCTGTGGATCATTTGCTCCTTAATATATAAATACCTTTCTCCCTTGGGTGGAGGGTTAATCACCAAGTCCTCCATTTCTTTAGACAGACGGGCGTCCATCTGGCCGACGACGTAGTTGTATTTCGTTTCGTCTGCCGTGATGTGCGCGAGCGCGAAGTTAGACTCGATATGCGCAAACCACGCCGCGGGCCGGTCCGACCAGAAAGGCGCTAGATGTGGGCGGATGGCATGCGCAGACATTTGGGGAGTCCGCGCGGGGTCTGCCGCCGCCAGCGTCCTCAGCTCTTCATTGGTACCTGCTAAAATTCTGTTTTGCTCCTCTAATTGTTGGAGCTTTCGCTCGATTTCCTCTAATTGAGACATTACGCTCGATTATTACACTCGATCGGTCGGCTAAAGACAAAGTATAAGTAATTACAATAACGTGCTTCGACTTTAAACAGTGGACAAAACAGCAAATTACAAACTAAAGTACGCTATACGAAAAAGTCACTAAAAGTTCGTAAGTAATTCTTCTTTTTTCGTTGCGCGATGACTGCGCGATGACAGATGAATGAAGGTTAGGTTGTCCACGAGGTACCAGCAGGCGTTCGGATACTTGTACAGAGCGTGGTCGCGAAGTTGCGCGTACGTTCTAGTTGGATAAAAATCGATGCCCGCATCCAAGATGGACGATCGATGAAAAATTAATTTTACGCCAGACCATGCGTTTAGTAGAAAGTTAGTATGAAGGTTATAATATTGTGCACACATACACACACCAACACCACAGAAAAAGTCTCTGCCCTCGCAGGCCGACGACGCGTCGTTCCTCAAACTTCCAAATAAGCACGTGCGTGGTTAGTACTTTGGAAAGCGAAAAACCCTTGCAGCGAGGCACGCCCGCCCGGCGGCTGATGGTAGCCAGCCCAGGCAATCAGGCAATGCGGGTTAAAAATGGGGGCTTCCGTTGTGCGTTGGGGTCGGCGCCTAGCGCGCCGCGTGTCGGAGAAGCTGGCGTGTTTTTCTATATAGCACGGGCCGGCTTTCTAGGCCGGATCACGTCGGGGTCACCAGTTTGGTGTTTTAAGTGTTTATTAATATAAATCATACAGGTATGCACAATACACGGTTATCACGGCACTGATATGTCTGGTTTTTGCACTTACGTGTTGTGGAGAAATAGAATGGGAAAGAGAGGGAATTCAGCTCTGCAAAGCGTTATATACTGAACCCATTCGTCATTCCGTTCAGAGTGAACAGAATGTACTTGCGACTGGCTCAACCAATCAGTGGCCCGATCTTCGCTAGAAGACCGGGTCACTGTGGCCACCATAGACACACGTAAGTGATTCGGCATCCAGGCTTTCTGCCCGGGAGTGAGTGGCGTTTCAGACGCACACAATCCTATTGTCAATGAGACACAATTAGAGTATGCAACTTTTATATTAAAATCAAAAAAACTATCCAGTGTACGTTTAAAGTTTTGACGGCTAGCACAACTATCCCCTGTTTTTGACTTTAGATAGATAGATAGCAACTTTAATCCTCATAACAAAATAACATGGCTCTATACACGTTTTTGATAAAAACGAAGGAATAAACGTTAAAGTTAACACGTTAACAATCATACAGAGAACAAAAATATACAAAACAGATAATAGAGAAACCACTTTGTCGTGACGTGAGCGAGTGAATGGCTGGACCAGGGGTTTACTTTACAAACTGTGCGTCGCACTGTCGACGCAAATGGGAACAGCGGAAGTTGAGCCAGCCGTGCTGCCGTCAAGATACAGAATGCTGATCCAGTGTTTAACAAGTGACGAGATGTTAGTGTTGAAGTACAAATAGCATCCACAACGAAGATATTACACCCGGTATAATGTGCGCTTAAATACGTCTGAGTAAATTCTGCCCTGGAGTCTACGATTGCTTTATTGATATTATGTAATTAGTATAAAGGTAAACCAAAAATATATGACTTATCGTCAAGAGGGCGCTATTGTTCTTATTTATGTGGCAATAGTTCAGTATAGTCGGAACAATGGCGTCTTGACTTGTCTACAACGTTTACCTGTTAGCTCTGATGTAATTTGGAAAGGTTTTGTATAGATAGTTACATGGCGAGTAGTCATATTTTTCTGGTCAGGCTTTACAGTACACAAAATATCAGAGCGTGCGTTATTAAGGCCGTACATTCTGGGCCGAATGTTCCGAGACGTATATTAACCGTACCCTACTTGTAAGTGCTAGTACAGACTGACTGTTTTCCAACTGCAACGTAACTTCCAACTGCCCGTTGCATTGCAGTTCCGTTTCCGTTGCAGTCCGCCGCACAACTGCACACTGCGATTGAAATGTATGGACGTCTGTAGTTGCGGTTACGTTGCAGTTGGAATACGGTCCGTCTGAACTGGCCCTAAGCAGTCGCTGTTCTAAAGTGGTTGGCACAGCTAGACTTGCTTCGTCTCACCACTTCGTTAGACACTCAATCACTGTAAATCAAGGCATCAAGCTGTAGTCGTCGCCAGCTGGCAGCCGGCGTGGTCGGGCTGGTCGCAGACGTGCGAGTCGGGGCTGAAGTGCAGGCCGGCGGGGCACTGGCGGCAGACGGGCGCGCCGGCGCCGTCGCAGTAGTAGAACAGCCGGCAGTCGTCGGGGTGCGCGAGAAGCGCGTCGCCCTCCTCCGCGCCCTCCGCCGCGCCCTCCGCCGCGCCCTCCTCCGCGCCCGCGCCCGCGCACGACACCGCCGTCACCGACGCCGATTTGCAAAGCGCAGGGATGTCACTGCGGACCCGGGATCAGGGGGTTATTATCTCCGCCTGACGGCCTACTAGTCATAAATAATCGTCTGCAATATATATTTACAGGTGGTAGGACCTTGTGCAAGGTCCGCCCGGATTGCTACCCCTGCTCCTCGCTAATCCTGCCGCGAAGCAGCAGTGCTTGCTATATATATATATATATATGAAATGCGTTATTCGATTAAATTTGTTTATTTTATTACTTCTCATGAAGACAGTCATAAGAAAGTCCGTGGCCTGAAATTAATTAATTGTACTGTAGGAATTAGGCTGTATACCGCTGGCAGGTGGTAAAACTGACCACTTGGCAGGTTAGATTGACAGCGGGTATTACATGCCGGGCGCAGATTGCTCCCGATAGCCTAAGCGGCTGGTGCTATGCTATGTAAATGTATTTTTAAGCTCTGAAATAAATCCAAATGATTGAAGAAGTTGTTTATTTTGAACTAAGTTTAAAGTCACGCGCGTTGATCCCCAGTACCTAAGCTCTTACCTAGTTACAGTCCCCACAAGTGGTGGAGTTAGGCGCGGTCGGTGTACTTTTTATGTTTTAGCTATCGCTTCAGAGGACGACGGAGTACCGCAGCGATTCCAGCGGTCTATGGACAATTGTTAAGAAAAGACGAGCTTTGATGACAAAAAAAGCGCATGAAAAGTGAAGCAATTTGGTAAATGTATCGATTTTTGAGGAAGCAACTGTGAGTTATTTTATTTTTTCCTCTATCCCAGTGTTTAATAGAATTTGCGGGCAGATAAATTTTATTACGGAGAAGAAAGAAGATGGCGAAAAAATTCGCAGGATATTCGGATGTGGACGATTTTATCCACCAATTTGAAACTATTGCGATCATAAAGAATTGGTCCGCAGATCAGAAGCGAGTAGCGATCGCACTCTACTTAGAAGGGCCTGCGTTGTCCTGGTACAAGGCCAATTTCACGACGTTGGAGTCGTATGATTTGATAAAGAAGGATTAGTAGAACAATTCCCGTCGCAAGAAGACTATGCACAGTCTTTTTATTATAGAAAGCAGGAGCCGAAAGAACCGCTACTATCATTTTATTATGACCTAGAGAAATTAGCGTTGAAAGCAGGGATCACTGAAGATGGCAGATTTATCAAGCATTTTATTAAATCTATTTATTCGCAATGGCAGTTCCATTTAGCCTCTAGATTATTCGCGTCAAAGGAGGAGCTAAGAAAAACGATTCTTCAATTGTGTGATGTATTTAATACCGAGTTGAACATGAAAACACATAAAGTAGAACTGCCGATTAATATTAAAAAGATGATCAACACTCGTGGAGCAAGGAGATGCTCCACCTCTTCGATTCACGCCGCGTTCGGAGTATGACACGTCCCAAACGCCGCCAACAATGGTATTTCCGCAAGAAATACACCAGGGAACATCACGTATGCCATATGGAAGGTATAATTTGAGGCCGCGGCAGCTACAGCCGGTGCCGCAGCAGCGTCAAGGAGATAAAGGAAATACTGATGGTTTCCAAATCAATACGATTTTTTCTAGTGAATTTCCCGATGTTTGTACTATTGAGAAAAATAGTCTGAACACGTTTGTGCCCGTAGAGCTCAGTGGCAGGATTTGCAAAGCCCTCATAGATAGTGGTGCCAATGTGTCACTGATATCTGTTTCCCTTGCAGAGGAAATTGATTTAAAATATGAGCACAAGCTCAGTGATCCTTTGCGCGTAGCAGGAGGCTCCATGATTCAGCCTATAGGAATTGTAAATACTTATATTTTGATAGATAATTATTATTGTAGAATTAGTCTGTTAGTAATTAATGATCGCACAAATTTTTGCATTCTAGGGCAAGATTTTTTGACTGCAAATAATGCAATGATTGATTTTAGTAGTCATACTTTGACTTTGAATAAAAAATTCCGTGTCAATTTTATTCGAAAATTGAGTGACACGAAAGACTTTTCATTAATGACTGAAAAGGTTTGTGCAAATCAAGTTGCCATGAAAGAGGTTGAGTGCGAGCAAATTAACTCCTTGACCGTGGAAAATAAAGCGCGATCAGTAAAAAAATTGTTAGGGTTCCGTGGTTTAAATTCTTTTGCTTCAGGTTCGAGTGAAGGAAAGTTGGGGAAGTCGAAGTCTATTGGGAAAGCAGCGAGGATCGATAGAAAGATCGAGCAAAAGGATGGCGAAAAAGGCGAGTTGAGCTCGAAGCCTGAAAGGGTACGAAAGTCGGAAAATTTGCAGATTGGTTCGGCAGGTCTGATAAAGGAGCGAGAGGCGCCTTCTGGTTGTTATGTAAGAGTGGCAATGCGACGATGTGAGAACGGAAACGGATCTGATAGATTTCATAGAAAAGGTAATAAAAAAGTCACGTCATTATCTAAGTTATGTTAATAAAAGGTTTTTCTCGCAGCAAGGATCGCTAAATGAACGAAACATAAAATTTAAAAACGTTCATTTAGGAGTGAAAGGGACGGAAAGTGATGGCTGTCTCAAGCCGAATGAACTTTGTGGTTTGACTGAAAACTTTTTAAAAGTTCACCCGAGAAGTTCTGTGTCGACGGTTAGAAAAAATTGACACGACCAATGATTGACAATGTCATTCAAATGTAAACATTGTAAATTTATTTTTTGCGATTGAATTTTATAATTATAGGTAATTGAATTAAAAGTTTTTTGAGTAGGTAGGAAATTAATGATATAATGAATTTATATGACTAATGCGTGTTGTAATATTACTATGTGACTAATATATGTTTTTTTTCGTGTGTTTTCATATTGGGAGATCAATTAATTAAATGCAGAAATGAGATGGCAATCTGCAGCAGCCATGCAGTGGCTGATGAAAACTGATGGCAGCTCCCAGCTGCTCTTGTCAAAACTGATGTCTGACGACATCGCTGGAAAACCAAACAGATAACTTTTATTTACATAGTGAACTTAATATAATTGTTTACATATTCAACTTCACGAATATGAGATTGCCTGTTCATACATCTCCCAATGTGAACTGTAATCATATATGATGTGAATTTCTATATATAAAGAATGAGTAGTTTTAGTTTATCTCAGCATGTGGGAGTACTTCATACCTTCATGTGTTCAATATGCCCAGAAATATGTGGTGTTAATTGATGGTGTATTTAATGATTGATTTTCTGTGCCTTTCAATAGTTTTCAAGCAACAGAAGTTCACACAGCCAACTGGGATCGCCGATGAAGCTTGCCCAGGGGTCCACACTTGGATCCATGGCTGTGAAATAATAAAAAGATGGAAACCCAGCGGCTATTGCTGTCGTTGTGGAACGGCAACTCCGCTAGGGGGTGCTGAGGAACCTTCATCACCTGATGAAGGATGATGGGCATGAAGCAAGAATGACGTGCACAGGCAATGTCACGCGTCTTTAGTAGCTAGGCTTTTTACTGAAAAGGCGCCGTACCTTTTTTGTTACGGGGTTTTTTTGGACGGCGAAGTCCCATCCTTGATTTGAAAATTTTGAAATATATAAACCTATTTATGATTGTAATAACATAGACTAGAGTTTCATGAAAAGGATGTGACTAGTCTTTAGCAAAGACCCTTTTCTGTCTGTAATGTCCCCGTTAGGTAGGCCGTAGAGTAGGTCCCCACCTCTGTGAGGAAGGAGGGATATGTAGGAACTAGGCTGTATACCGCTGGCAGGTGGTAAAACTGACCACTTGGCAGGTTAGATTGACAGCGGGTATTACATGCCGGAGCGCAGATTGCTCCCGATAGCCTAAGCGGCTGGTGCTATGCTATGTAAATGTATTTTTAAGCTCTGAAATAAATCCAAATGATTGAAGAAGTTGTTTATTTTGAACTAAGTTTAAAGTCACGCGCGTTGATCCCCAGTACCTAAGCTCTTACCTAGTTACAGTCCCCACAGTACCTACCATTTTTGACGGAACAAAAAAGGTCAACGTTATTATCGACACTATAGATTTTCATGATCAAATAGAATATAATGTCAATTACGATATTTCGCTGAAATTATTTCTGTTTCCTTATCCTTACTCTTCGTAATGACAGCCAAGCCAGCCATTTTGATATTTCATAGTCCGCCGTAATGAGGGCTATCGCGTATGAATTCGCCACTAGAGGCGCTAGTGTAGCGTGAGGTCTCCGAAATGTCAAATCTCATAGTTTTTGGTTGAGCTACGCGGGTTTATTTATAATTAGAATAATTTTGTGAATATTTTGCAATATCTGAAATTAATTATGGCAAATATGCGTTCCGGGGCAATGAATGTCTGTGTTTTGAGACAGTTTTGTCTTTCGGAACCCTTTGTCCTCCCTTTTTTCCGAACAAAACGGGGATTATATGCAACACTGTGGCATGCTCGATATTTTTATGGTACGGTTTTAAGGTGTATTAAATATGGTTTTAATCTAAACTTTGTTTTCACGCCCGTAATAACAGACTTTGAAAGCCATACTTAAACAACTCACACAACAGTGCGCCATCTAGTGAGACAAAAAACGATAGCCCTCATTGTAACCCTAGTTGGCGCTGTCATCGCGCACCACGTTTATGTTTAACTTAAGTCAGATCTAACGCCATCTATACGCAACTAGAAAGATGCCGCACAAGTAAGCTGGCTTCGTTGGTCACCGACATCAGAACTCTCTGGCGGAAGCACAGAATAAGTAATAGTACAAGGCGGAAGTGAGAGAAGTCTACCAAGAGAGTGATACATACAAACAAACCAACACGCACACGCGCATCTATAATAGTCTAAACGGCGGATACGCTTAGTGTACGGCCCTGTATTTGCCACCCTACTTATATTAAATTACTGTATCTCAAACCCTTATGGTAATTTACTCAAGGGTCCTACATTTCAGTCATACCAGGTAGACAATTACAGAGGCCTTGTTGTCTAATTCACTCTCTCACTTATTATTTTCACCACTTTTCACACTGTCTTAGGCTCACCCTATAATTCGCCCGCACGCAATAGGTACTGCTGCCTTTGACTTCGGTTACATAATTCTGGCGTCAATTCGCTCAATCATTCTGGTTTTTAACCCCCACCACCCCCGCCGCAAAAAGACGGGTGTTTTATCCTCCTAACGCCCAAGCACAGAATATATACCCCTGGTGTTGCAGATGTTTATGGGCGGTGGTGATCTCTTACCATCAGGAGACCCACTTGCTCGTTTTCCATCCCAAGCCCAAGTAAAATTTTTGATATAAGAACATCAAACTTTATGTCATTTATGATAGAGTTCAAAGTTCAAATTACAATAAGCTCATAAACGGGTGAACCGGTTTGAATGAGGTTTTAATTTGAAAGCAGGGTTTCTAGCTATGGTTCTTTAGACAAGTTTTATCGCAATCGGTTCAGCCGTTTTTGAGATGTTGAACTTCGGAGTGACAATGTCGGGGGTTTTCTTGGGGTTTACCAACTTTTCGTTGGTTACGTTATCTATCACCAGCACCACTCACCATAGGCACCATAGGTCAACCCACATCCTAATTCTGGTCATGCTCATGCATGAATATTTAGCAATGTTTACGATTACATTACCTTTCAACACTCAAAATCTACAAAATATCAAAAAATTGTTCGACCACTTCAGTTTAATAGAAATTAAGGAAAGTGTTCAAATCTCTCCGTAGTTTACTGAAATTAGAGTTCAAGTGAATTTAAACGGCTGCCAAAGATATATTACGCGATTAAGAAGCGTGTTGTGAATGTTTGTTTCACAAGGGAGCAAAATGGTGTATTTACGGCGAGGGCGTACATTAAATCCATAATGTAGCGAGCGTAGCGAGGGATTCTAAAGTAAAATCCTTCGCTACATTCTGGATTTAACGTACGCCCATCATCATCATCATCATCCCAGCCTATATACGTCCCACTGCTGGGCACAGGCCTCCTCTCAGAACAAGAGGGCTTGGGCCATAGTTCCCACGCAGGCCCAGTGCGGATTGGGAACTTCACACGCACCATTGAATTGCTTCGCAGGTTTGTGCAGGTTTCCTCACGATGTTCACGACGTACGCCCAAGATGAAAATAATTTTGCTCCCGAGTGGCACACAACTTTTCACACTAATCATTAAGACACTTAAAGAAAAAATTCTATATACTTACTTAAATATAATAAAAGAGCAACCAGCATAGAAAATGGCGTGGTTTTACAATTATCAAATTCCAAAAATTGCATGTGCAATAAAAATAAAACACTTAGATGCCTTGAACAGAAAAGTTGCACTTTGCTCACTCTAGTTAAGTTACTTTTCTGAACGAGAGGTGTGAAATAGTTATTTGTGTCACAAGGGAGCAAAATGGTGTATTTACGGCGAGGGCGTACATTGAATTGATGATTGATTCTACAATAGCATCCTGAGCGTAGCGAGGGATTCTAAAGTAGAATCCTGAGCGTAATGAGGGATTCAAGTGTTAGACGACCAGATGGCCTAGTGGTTACATAACCTGACTACGAAGCTTGAGGTCCCGGGTTCGACTCCAGTGTCGTGGCAGATATTTGTATCAAAAATACGAATGTTTGTTCTCGGGTCTTGGGTGTTTAATATGTATTTAAGTATGTATCTATCTATATAACTATATTTATCCGTTGCTTAGTACCCATAACACAAGCTTTGCTAAGCTTACTTTGGGACTAGGTTAATTGGTGTGAATTGTACCGTGATATTTATTTATAACGCCCAAGATGAAAATAATTTTGCTATATTGTTAAAGAACAACCAGCATAGAAAATGGCGTGGTTTTACAATTATCAACTTCAAAAAATGGTATTTGCAATAAAACACTTAGAAGGGACAATCAACATTTACCGACACTTTGACGTCTCCTGTGTTACCAAAATTGTCTCTGGCGTTACCAAAAATCGTACTTCCACAAGATATTTCACGGTTTAATAGGTTGAACTTACGTAGGATGGCATGTACTCATGTACACCATCTATTAAATTACAGAAAAAGCATGTTTACTTACAAAATCTGCAATGTTGAAAAATGTCGCGGACAGATTAGTGTCGGTAAAAAAGTTGATTGACCAGAAAAGCCTTAAACAGAAAAGTTGCACTTTGCTCCCTCTCGTCAAGAAGAAAAAGTTACTACTATTACTTATTCTGTGGCCATGTCGGCATTTCGTGGCGCATATGGAACGATTTTCAGAAAACGTTTGCGTGGCGGTTAAAAGGTTAGTATACTTAATAAAAAAGGGATTTTTTTTTTAATTTTAGTTGGTTCGAGTCCCGGGCGAGCCAATCGAGTTTAAGAAAATCCTTGAATGCAGTTTTGTTTCTTTTTAAAAATAAAGGAATGTCTCCTTTAAGTAAAATGAGCCAACTTTTAGGCTTTGAGTTTTGAGTTGCAGTGTACTATTACTATAATTACTTATTCTGTGGTTGCAGGAAGATTATAACAAATATGTCATTAGTTTTGATGTGACGTCAAAGGGTCTATTGCGTAACATTTCTCGCAATCAAATTAGTTCTCGCATAAAAGTAATTTGATTGCGATTGGTTAAAAACTATGAAATAGACCCTCTGGTTAGTTAAGGCATTGGTTATCGATAAAGGGCTAAAGTGTAATCGCAATCGCGTTTACTAGAGTACTTTTTAGGATCCTTACTCGACTAAACGCGATTACACCTTCGTACGAGTACATTAGGATTCTAAAATATTTAGGGGCTGTTTCACCATCCATTGATTAGCGTTAACCGACGGTTAAATGTGATGCCGTCTCCGTCTATTCGAACAAAACAAATAGATACTGCATCACACCTAACCGCCAGTTAACACTAATCAATGGATGGTGAAACAGCCCCTTAGGATCCTAAATGTTGTCAACCGTAATAAGCGCCTTAGTGCGTCCCTCGCCCTCGCAAAGTAATACATAAAATGGTACTTACTTTTCCGCTGCATAGCTTGCCACTCCCAGGAGCACCAACAACACGGCAAGTTTGCAGGAGGACATGGCGTCAAACTTTGATTACGATAAATCGTAGAATGAATAGCTTGGAATCAGCAAGTTCCATTTTATACCAAGTTGTTAGCGATGTATTTGAAGTGTATCTTCAAAACTACAAATTAACATGGAAAAGGTTTTTAGATTCTATCAGACCGAGAAATCGATTGAAGTGTCACTCACTTCAAAGATTGCGACTAGGACCTTCCTGCGATAAGGCCGTGAAGTGTGCAGTTGTCTTCACAGCTTAGCTACTCTGTCTCCTCATTCATTCAAAATACTATCAGTAAATAAATAAAAACTAAGGTTTGTTGAAATAGCAGATAGCGCTAAACGAGAGTAGCCAATTACTACGCACTGGACCAGTCCCCCTGGGTTGGTATTACTTCACAAAGACAAACACTAAAAGTCGGTTGTTTATTTACACATTCGTTTTATTTCGACATACACAATCGTATATCTCCAGAAGTTTGTTCATGTCCGATACTTAGTCTAAAGAACTTCATTTCATTCCTAATCAATGGAAGAAACATCTAAGTTTGTATAAAATACACGATTCTGATTCCTTGTAAGATTACCAAAATTAAACATACAAAAGTACAACATTTCTGCAATGAGATCCCATTCAATCAGCAGTCAGCAGGGGGCGGGTCGCCCCCCCACACGCACTCACACTCTCGCGAGCGGCGGCGGCCGGCTCGCGGGCCCGGGCTATTTATTTTAAGCTCTGTTGCTTTGGACTTCAATAAAAGGAAAACAATTTGATCAAAATTGAATCTAATCAGCAATAATACTCAAGTGAATCTATAATCCATTCTATATTATAATAAGTATGCAACGGCCGACCGGGCGCGGCACTAGTTACATATAAGACAATATTTTTATCCTTAAAAAATCTTCTTAAAAAGATTATTTTCTTATAATAATAATGTGGAATGGAATGACGTGCCCCCGGCGCGGCGAAGCGAGAAGGCGCCGGGGGGCACTCATGACCGGGCACTTAACCTGCAACAACCAACACACCACATCACTCTCCGCCCCGACGCGCGCACGCACACGGCTCTGCTGGCACCGGCGCCCGAGACTCGTGCTCGAGACCTCGGGCACGCGCTAATTTATATGAAATTTATTCGCCAAAGTGGCAGAATTACTAGAGGAATGAGCAGAAAAGAATGCAGCAGATTGCAGAGTAGAACAGAGGCTCACCTTACTATTGGACTGAGAGATGACTATTGGCAGGTACGCGGGGTCGGGTCGCGGTTCAGTAGGGCTGGTGCCTCTGGTTGGCGCGGCCGCCTCCGCCGCGCTGCTTGCCGCCCTGGTAGCCGGCTGTAACACCACCATCTGCACTTGACATAACCACACCACTCCGTTCGTGCTCGGCGCACTGACTCGGCGCGGGCACGGCCGTCAACGCGCCCAGACCACGACAGGCGTCTGAGCGCGGTAAATCTCAAAAGCTCGCGCACATGTCGTTAGCACCACTGTTGGCGCACTTTGTTACGATGACTTTCGTTACCGCATCTGTTCGAGCTCTTAATTTTGTTCACTAAGTCTACTTTTAATAAATTACCCTAAATTGAACAACGTGCAATCTGACTAAAATAACTAAGTGTTACTAATTATAGTTCAAGACACAATGACAAGCTTGTGCATTCATCACTAGCCGGGTTTAGTGGATATGAGAGGCCATGCAAAAGCAAACTACCTAACAGTCATGAATGCACTTCATACTAAACTAAGGGTTAGAGACTGCAGTTAACTCTCGGAAGAAACGAATCCATATTACATTAAGTTTTATGGAAGCATGACGAACAAAAACCAACTACAAACACAAACAAACGAAACGTTTTGCTCATAATTATGGTTGTCTTAGAATTAGAGAAGAATAGAGGACCGGTCACTGAATCGTGAACCCGGGGAGCGAAAGGTCTGATCGGACGAAACAAAACGTTTGGTGCAGATGAGAGTAACTAATATTCAAGTGGGTGCGGGTGAGGACGGCAATATGTACCTTTCCCGCGGGGAGCCGTGCGCGCGCCGTAGCCGCCCTCGTACCCTCCGTACCCGCCGTAGTCTGCCCAACAACGCCAACGCCATTAGTGCCGCGCAACCCGACCCTACTCATACCTATTGCTAAATGCTACACTGTACCTAACTGCTTACTGGCCACTCCACGCTCTTCTCATACTGCACAAGTACAGACACCTTTCATTCCGACTAAATTATATTCTAAAAACTACAAAAATATGTAGGTATTGTACAAATTTTATTGTATTCTTAATAAATGATTAAATATAGTTTCTATGAATTATAATTATAAGTGTGAATACTATAGATAACCCCATCCATTACCCGAGGTGCGGTTAGTAAAACTATGGAGTTAGATCGGAGAGCGAGCGGTGTGTCCGTCAGTGCGCGGGGCGGCCGCGCGGGTAGCGGGAAGTGGACTGGGGTGATATATGGAAACACATTGAGAATTTTCGTAACAGTGCTTTATTTAAAAGCTTCATCATATCTTTATCACTTTCACAATGTCTCTCCATATATTACCCCAATTCCCAGATGTAGCATGTGGCGAGAGTGTTAATAGGTAAAACGAAATACCAAAAGAAATAAAAACTCGAGCGACATTGCTACATATGTCAAAAGTGGTATTACAAATAAAACTTATAAAACATAAGGCAGGTAACATATGTACAGATATACACCCAGTGAAACTGAAACACGATGACATAGTGAGCTCCACGGGCCTCGCTACAGCTACCAGCCTCACACAACTACACGCGGACAGTATACACGGAGACAAGTGTGCCAACAGTGATGCCTGATGCTAACATTATCCTCCAACTAAACAGATATGCAAAATTATAATGGCTCGCAAACAAGTTATATGAAATGATGAATTCCTAATTACTCAAAAGATTAGATCAACCCATGGTTATATTCAGATATATATACTGTCACCCCGACAACATTCACTACACATTATCTCGATAGAATATTAAAGTAAATAGTTATAATAGAAAAATAAATATTTTCTACACACTAACATATATAGCTAAAGTTCAAGTGATGTTGATCGCTTTGAATCAAATGTAAGATTTACATTATAAAAGGTAAATAGGCATCTCAAGGACGGAGGGTCGCCCCGCGTGCAACGTTAACCTAGCGCGGGCGGCGGCGGAGCGCGGGCGCCGCCGCCGCCGCCGGCCTTATTCTACATTTACACCCTAAGGATCAGGTAACATCAGTCGAGGTAATGTGTCGGTGAGCAGGCTAGCGGTGGGTCGCTAATAGTCTAGTTCTGCTTGCCGCGTTTACCGTAATTGGGGTATCCGGAGTAATCGTAACCGCCGTATCCGCCGTAGCCCCCGTAGCCGTCGTAACCGTAGCCCCCGTAGCCGTCGTAACCGCCGCCATAGCCGCCCTGGCCGTAGCCGTAGCCGCCGTAGCCCTGGCTGCCCCACGCGCCCTGCCCGCCGTAGCCACCGCGCCCGCCCCGCCCTCCACGTCCGCCGCGCGAGCCCCGTCCGCCGCGCCCGGTCATCCCTCCAGGGCCGTCCGGTTTGGGCGTCGCCCTCTTCACGTCCACCTACACCAACAACAATTATTAAAACTCAACAATATGTTCACTGAAAATTGTCATTAAGGTGTCAAAGTTCTATATATTTATTTACATGCTAGAAAAAAGAAAGACGTTAACGCACCTCCTTTCCGGCAATGGTCTGTTTCGGAGTCTTCAAAAGTTCATTGACAACCTGTTCCGACTCAAATGTTATGAAGCAGAATCCTTTCCTCTGGTTCTTCGTCTTATCAAATGGCATCTCAACTTCAATGATCTGAAAATTTTATTAAATTGTTAAAACACCGCTTCAATAAACAACTCCATACTTGTTGGATAACATTTTATCAGTGGCCCGGTTTTATCTTCATTACTTATCAAGAAATTTTGAAATCTCACCAATTCCGGAGTTTTCATCACATAACCCAAGTAAAAAATTATGAATTTAACAATGAAAGAACTTACTGTTCCAAAATTGCCGAAGAAGCTTTTAATTTCATCATCAGAAATTTCACTGCTGAGGCCTCCAACAAATATTTTCCCATGGCGAGCTTTCGCCTTTTTGGGGTCCACTTTTTTGTTGTTTATTGTGTGGTCGCCAGCGGCCATGACCTTATCGATGGAATCAGGTGCCTTGAATACGATGAAGGCAAAGCCTCGCGATCGGCCGGTATTAGGATCAGTCTTGACATTAATACTCTCGATCTCACCATACGCGCTGAAGTGATCACGTAATTCCTCTGAAAATAAAAAACAAAATTAATTCTTGTTCTAAATTAAAAAAAAATATAACATAACTTTTACTAACTCAGGAGTGTGGGTAAAAGCTTTCTTCAAAAATATCAGAAGCAGAACTGAATAAAATCATCATTTGAATGAAATGGGTAGGTAACAATTCAAAGAAAAATAATAATTATGATGCTTACTGTCTGTGGTTTCCCAGCTTAGACCTCCGACAAACAGTTTTCTGTGGGCATCAGAAGTAAAGCATTAGAAAACTAAAATACAACGAAAATGGTTGTCTCGATTCAGAAACTGACTTAAACATTACAATTTAGCATTAACACTATGCAGTACTTGTTTACAGTACTTTACAGCTACTATTTTTGTTCAAAAAACAAACTCCAAGCACTGCAGCAAAACAAATTGAGAACCTGTAAGTTAATAAAATAGGCAATCTGGAAATTTTACATTATAGAATATGACAACAAAAAAATGAAACAAGAATGTTACAGTGATATCGCAAGATTTGAAATTGGCAAGAAAGAACGAGGCCCAAAATTAAGTGGCCAGATCAATCTAGTCAGTTTGGTCGTGTTATACTTTAGTGTGAGCCCAGCAGCATTAACTATACCATCGAGTCCTCGGCGGCGGCTGCGGCGGCGACGCAGGCTCACACCTGCAGAGAGACAGAGCGTTAGTCGCGCCCCAAACTGACCGCGGGCGCCGCCGGGCCGGCCCGCCCGCCGACGCCCGACCTAACACCGATTTAAAATCTTGCAAGTACACGACCGCTTCGCGAAAACTTAACTGCTCGCCTCGAGTTACTCGAACCAACCGCAAATGCAATGCGGTACATCGACATCGCCTCATGGCTGATGGACGAATCGATAACAATGAACCCGGCGTCGGGCGCAAGCGACGCGCAAATACGACGCCATTTTACTCACGCGCCTTCAACGAGATAATGGACTTACTGTTAAAAGTAGCCTGAAACTTAATTCCGATGAAAACTATAACATCTAGGATTAAATTTACATCGCGAAGAACGCACTGTGAAGATAAAAACGTAAAATTTTGAAAAAGTACAGAGGATTACAATGGATTCGGATGAAGCCGGGAACCGCCGCCATTGCGGCGGGCAAAGATCGTTAACTGAAAGGAATATTACAAAGCGAATTTATAGTGTAATTAAACCGCTGCTACGCAAAAATTTTAAGTTCATCATGTTTGAGTTAACACTAGAATACAAGTAGCCGGTGTAAAAGAAAAATCAATATACCTGTCGTCATCGCGTCCTGGGGCTTCGCTACCGTTATCCTGTTGAGTATCACCACCACCATTCTCTGCATTTCCATTCAATTGATTATCCGTCACATCTTGTGCAAAATTATCGTTATTAGCCATAGTTACAGTTAATTCCCTTCTCTAAATTAATAATAAACTAAAAACTAAGGCCCGTACACGACCTTCAATACCGAATGCCAAACGCAGAAGGAAGGGAAATGCGTGCGTGATGAGTCGGCGCGAAACGGTCTGGTATGTTGGTAGCAGCACTAGCAGCAAAGAGACGCGCTTTTTTTTGCAAGCGTTCATCCCCACTACTTTAACAACCAATCAGAAGGCAGAATGAATAACTGTTGTTGGCAGGTCAATGGCATCTTATGTGTCATCGACCAAGATAGCATTAGCATCTGACACAAGAGCAAGCAAGATAGAGCTAGTCTCAAGCGAATCAATAAATGCTACCAACATGGCAACGTGCGTTACCGCCTTTTTACGGAAATTCAGTTCGGAAATAGCTTGATAATTTAAATTTCTGAACTTGAAAGAATTCAATCGCTTTGGAACGACATGAAAAAAAAAGCGACGTTTAATAGACATAGAGTAATAATTGAGTAATATAATAATACTCGACATAAAAGACGTACTCTCGGAACATCTCGGAATATCAGCAGGGCTACTACGAAACTCGTAAATCGAAGTTCGTATCGGTTTGTCCCTCTCACTCTCGCATTAAATAATATAAGTGTCAGCGGGACGGTACGATACGAACTTCGATTTTCGTAGTAGCCCAGCTGAGTATAGACATAGGATAGGCTTCTATTCTAACGTACACTTGCAGGCTTTTTAATCTAGGTTTAAGTGGTCTCAAGTCCTGTCAGATCTATACAAGAACTGTCAGTTTAAGCCTTAAATCGAGATTTAAAAAAGTCTACAAGTCGTCCTAAATGTATGGATCAGAGCGATTTTACATTATCCGATCCGATATCGGTATCGGACGACGATAGACGACATCCGATAGCCAATACCGGTCATCGTTCATCCACCATTACCTCTCATATTTCGTTTTCTAGAATTTTTTTACCGTACAACGGCAAAAACTACTAGACACTGGCAAAATTGTCCTCCGATGGACAGAGCCATATTTTTTTAAAGAAACAACAACATAGCCAATACCATGTGCTGCTTCCACATATTTCCGACAATATCGTTCCGATACGGCAGGCTCAAAATGGCCGCCACGCATCTGGCTGGCTCTGCGCACACAGAGGCAATTTAGATGCACGCATAGCACACATACAAACTTTATCGTCCGACAGCCCACCCACGGGCATCCGATGGTGCCGTGAACATATCGCTGTCGGCAGGGCTACTACGAAACTCGAAAATCGAAGTTCGTGTCGTATTGTCTCTTTCACTCTCGTATTAAATCGACCGTGGCAATACTGGCAATTTAACAGAGTCGGATTTACAATTTGGCAGTTTTAGGGTAATTATGTCAAAGTCAATATAAAACAGTATATTTTACTTTGTTACAATATCGTTATGTTTCGTTTCTCGTTAATATCGTTGAGTTTCTTGCCGGATTCTTCTCAGCAGAGGTTTTTCCGAACCGGTGGTAGATTTTTTTTGACATTCATAAGTGCTTGTTATAGCCTAAATTGAATAAAGATAATTATGACTTTGACTTTGACTGAATAATTGCAGATCCGACTCTGTTAATTGTCACGGTCGAATAATATAAGCGGCAGCGGGACGGTACGACACGAACTTCGATTTTCGAGTTTTGTAGTAGCCCAGTGGCTCTGATATTCGATATAGGGCCCGGACAAACGATGTGAAAGAGGTACTTATTTCATACATTTTACTTGCCTTGCCCCGATCCGATATCGTATCATCGTCCATACCGATATCGGATCAGATAATTTGAAAACGCTCTCCGGGCAAATTATAATAAAAAAAGTTTGGTAATTATAATGGCTTCAGATCAGAAGAGAATTTTAAAGGCAAAATATTAAAGTTGTATGACTGCACAGCCAAGCATAAAAAATCGATTGTATAGTACCTATACCTATCCACAGAACAATAAAAATGAGAAGAACTCTTTTTGATTGTTCTGTGAGTATATCATAGTTTTAAGTAAGTACTTACTCTCGGAATATCATGCTATCGAACATTCCATCCAGTCGGTAAGAGCGTTTTTACATTATCCGATCCGATATCGGTATCGGACGACGATGGACGATACCCGATAGCCGACACCATGTACTGTTTTCACATATTTCCGACAAAATCGTCCCGATGCGGCCGGCTCAAAATGGCCGCCACGCATCGCGCATAGCACACATTCAAACTGTTTTCACATATTTCCGACAAAATCGTTCTGATATGGCCGCCTCAAAATAGCCGCCATCCATCGGGCATTGCGCGTGCACACAGAGACAATTTAGATCATAATTTAGATACACGCATAGCACACATACACATTATCGTCCGACAGCCCACGGGCGTCCCTGATGGTGCCGCCAACATATCGGCACAATATACGTTGTGTGTATTGTGATATCGGTGTCGACCGACTCCGATATTCGATATCGGGCTGGACAATGTAAAACAGGTACATATTTCATACATTTTACTTTCCCCGATATCGTATCGTCGTCCGATATCGATATCGGATCGGATAATGTGAAATCGCTGTAACATAACAACAAAAATAATGGGGTACGAGTAGGGAGGACACTTGGAGGACATATCGAATAAATCATTAAATGGCCACATGGTTTTGGATATCGCATATATTTATCTTAATCTATGGGACATCGTGGTACTTATTTCTTTCTACATTATAATTATTTTAAAGATTTATACTAATAAGAATGAGATCAATTTTGTCTTGAAAATCTAATAAATTATTATTATGTTGAAGATATTTTTAATGCTATATTACAATTTTTATTTTCATTCAACAACTTCTTTCGATTCATTCTTTAACACCCTTCATGCAAAATAAAAATTCCCTATTTATAATAATCGCTTGAAAAAACGGGAGTCAATAAAGGAGTCGGAGATTGAGTCGGAGTCAATAAGCGAATTCGGTACCGATACCGGAGCTGGATTGAGTGAGTCAGATCCCTTGACCCTTGTCGGAGTCGAAATTACCGAAATTACCCATGTCTACTGAGCACTGAGCACACGGACTTCATATAAACGTTCATATTATTATGATGTTTGTTCATATTAAGTATGTCTGAACTGACCCTTTGTGGCTGAGCAAACCTAACAAACTACAAAAGTAAAAGTGTGAAGAAAACACTTTCAAGTACGTTAGTTTCAAAGAGGAAAGAGGGAGAAGTTAGTTTTCATCAACTTGAATTAAAAACATGTTCGTTCATTTTTCATTTACTTTTCATTTACTTATTCTATTTACTTGCATGGCATACGATACGAACCTTTTTCCCCGTTTGTCCCCGTTTGTAATACAGTAAATTCAAAATTCTGCTTGCTTACTTTTTTTGCACCAGCAACATCGGTTAAATTGACACCGAACGGTGAGGTAGGCTCTTTTTCTGTTTTCAGTCCTTATTTATCGTGAAAATTGCTCGAATTTCGTGATATATCGTTGCAGATCACAACAATTTAATGCCTAAATTTTACTGAGGTAAGTTTTTCAACATACAAGGTCCTCCGATGTTGCATTCGAAAGGATTATTTTGACTGTCGGCAGATGTATGAAGGTTAATCTTTCGTAGTATTTGAGCGATTTATCAGCGTATGCTTCGGGGATTACCTATGAAAAGCTTTTTCGCGTACATTTTTATGCTCAACATTTGTTATGAGCTGTAATTGAACATAAAATAGTGCATTGGATGATCCCTGGTCCCAGCCTTCGCGGTAGCCATGCGTGCTTGACAAAACATGGGGGCAGCACCGCAGCAGTCAACAGCAGGTCAGGCCCTCGCCCGCGACCAGCTCGCCCGTACTTGCGAGCCGCTCCGTTTCTACTCGTTTATTTTGTATCCCTGACATCTTCAACCTTTTTGTCTGCATAACAGATGTCATTGTGCTGTTATTGATAATTCGTGCAAGATGAGATATCGCATTTACACTGATTATCTTTCAGATCTTAGTGGTACTTATTATCATATTTATAATACTAAGATACAGACATAACATTACTTCTTAATGCTCCTGTAGCATATCTGGCATGTTTATTGACTTATCATGTATTATTTTCATATACCTAATTATAGAAAACTTATTGAAGAAAATATTTGCTTCAGTTATTGTTTGCTCTGTTCTGTACACTATGACAGTAAAAATTATGCTGTATGCTGCTTTGTGATGGCCCAGGCCAGGGTTGCATGTGGAGGTTTTCTGCAAGTACTCTTTCACACTTGGCTACAGCAACTCCCTTATTTAGGAAATATTAATTTAGTGTCATTTATATTTGCCACTTATTTTTTTCTTTTAACCTAAAGATTGTTGTGTTTCGGCATGGAGAGTAAGACAGCTGGTGAAATTACTGGCACTTGAGGTATCCCATCTTAGGCCTCTAGGCTGGCAACGCATCTGCAATCCCCCTGGTGTTGCAGGTGTCTATGGGCGGTGGTGATCTCTTACCATCAAGAGACCCACTTACTGGTTTGCCATCCAGTCAAATAAAAAATAAAAAAAAGATTTTTGTTTGATGGTTGTTAAATTAAACTAATAGTGTCTTTGGTCTCCTTGAGATTTTCAGTGAAAACATCAACAACCCATCAACTGACTGGAAAATAAAACTGAGCAGTGATTTTTACTTATACAATTACATCTCTAATTAAGGAAAATTAATAACATGTTAGGTAAAACAACTTATCACTGGATCATTTAGATGTTTCCTCTAACAATTACTTGTTTGATTAGGTAGTTTAGACATCAACATCAAATACCAATTTAACTAGTCAGAACCAGTTCTTATGTATGCAGAAATTACAGCCTTGTTTGACCAAAATAATACAAAAAATCTTTAAGTTGCAAATAGATAAGATTGTATTCAAATTTTTCACTGGCCGTGCCCAAGCTTAAGAAAGGTTAATTAATTATCATGCTTTGAGTGTGTACATCATGGTTCTCTATTGTTTGCCCGAATTTCATATGCCCAAATGTATTGTTTTCTAGAATTTTCATTTGTCATAAAGTAATTTATTTCTGAAATAGTAATTTCTTCAGAGTTGATATTAAACTAACCTAACCTACTGCATTCTATATGATGACATTTAAAAAAATCCTGAAAACAGCACGGTTCTATATATTTTATGTTTTTGTGGCAGACATTGGTATGGCAAGTGAAATTGGGGCAAATAAAGGTAAACGGTACATCATATGACTATTGAGCAACTGCACTATAATACTGGACACTACAGTCAAAGGACATTTTGTAAAAGCTATAAAATATTTAGTAGTGCTGGTTCCTTTTTAGGGTTCCGGACCCAAAATGGCAAAAACGGAACCCTTATAGTTTTGCCATGACTGTCTGTCTGTGTCTGTCCGTCCGTCCGCGGCTTTGCTCAGGGACCATCAATGCTAGAAAGCTGTAATTTTGCATGGATACATATGTAAACTATGCTGACAAAATGGTACAATAAAAAATGTCTCTTATAGACTTAAAGTGGGAGTGATTTTTTTTTCTAATCCAACCCTATAGTGTGGAGTGTCCTTGGATAGAACTTTTAAAACCATTAGGGGGTTGCTTAGACGATTTTTCGATTTAATGATTTTTTTGCGAAATATTTAACTTTAAAGTGCAAATTTTCATTAAAATCAAGTGTCCTCCCCCCTCTAAAATCTAAACTGGTGGGTGGAAAAATTTGAAAAAATTCAGGATGGTATGTTAGTAAGTATATCAAATTTTCAAGGAAAACTATAACGGCAAAGTTTGCTTGAGAATTATTAGTAGTTTTACTCTTAAATAGCAGCCTAAGGTATAAAATATACCTAAACTTGGAAGATTCCGTATTAAATACGAAATCCTTAAAAAATATTACTTAATTTTTTCGTAATGGCTACTTAACCCTATTTTGGGCGTGTCCGACACGCTCTTGGCCGTTTTTTGAATTCAAGGGTGCCAACAGGACACTATTATTGAGCTAACTGTTTATCTGTCACAGGGCTCCATGTTTTGAACCATAATAATTATTATTTTTCCCAGATGTGTAGCAATAACAAATTGTAATAAAAATATGTATTTAAATAAACTAGCCTGTTACCCGCGTCTCCGTCCGTGTAGAATGCGGTTTTCACTATCCCGCTGGAACTAAAATTTTCTGGGATAAAAACTATCCTATGTCCTTCCCCTGGATTCAAACTATCTGTGTACTGAATTTCATCTAAATCGGTTCTGCGGTTTAGACATGATGAAGTAACAAACTTTCGCATTTATTTTATTAGTGCATTAGGGGGATACTAATAATGGGAATTATACAGTACAGTGGTACAAGACCAGTGATATGTGAGTCAGATTCTTGTTTTTTTGGTATTTTCAACATTATAATAGGTTCTAGTAATTAACTCCTCATTATTATAGAAAAAGTTATCTAATGATAATTGCATTTTAAATAACATGAACTATGTTGAAAAATAACTAGTTTAGGTTGTAGTAGATATAATCACCATCATATCACCATCATAAAACCACAACATTAAAAATTAAGTGGAATTTGCACAATTAATTCAGTACACTCTGTGCACATTAAGACCAGTGGCCATATAGTCATTGCTGTGGTGCTCACGATTGCATTCACCATCCCTTTTTATCCTCATCTCATACTGTGTGACAGAAATAAGTGGTGAAAACAATCCTGATTCCGAGTGTTTGACAAAAGGCCTCAGGTAAAATCTAACAGCCTTGGGAAACCTTTTTAAGCAAGAGATAGTTGAAAAAATATTAAGGTACATTTTAATTTTTCTTATTAATATTGACCTGAATCACATCATAAATCTTTATAATTATAGTAGCCGCAGTTCACAGGTGACGCGATACATATACGATTTACCTAAATATGCGTCCTCTTTGATATTAGTGTTGTGACAGATTACCGAATTTTTCGTAATAGAATATTTAAAAAAATTTGATTGATTAATGGGCGGTGGTGATCTCTTACCATCAGGAGACCCACTCGCTCGTTTGCCATCCAGTCGAATAAAAAAAAAAGAACATTATCATTATTTTTGTTATATAGAACTGAATAATCTTAATACGACTTGCGAAGTGTGTTTGTAGTGTATATACAAATAACAATTTGTATTATATTGTGTTAAATATGTAAGTAAATAAAATGTAACATATTACATAACTTTGAATTTGACTTCGAAAAATGTTTTTTTAGCACATGACAACTCCATGTATTCTAGAATCACGGCAAGCATCCAAAAGTCCCAAGCCTAGTTATCAAAACTGTATAATATAGGTATACTAGATTATCAGTGGCCCTCACAAAAGGAATGAAAAACCACCTGCAAAGTCTTTATATAAACACTTGGGCCCAATGTTGGTGGGTGATTCCTCTATTCTATAGACAATGTTCAATATTAACGCTAGTAGTTAAGGTGAGGTCTGGTGGTGTTCCAGGCAGCGCACAGCAGAGGGCAGTGTCGGCTCCAAGTTGAACAGCAATGGTAATGGAGGCGTCCCCGTCCCCGTCTCCGCAGAGCGTCGGCCGCGAGTTCGTGCGCCAATACTACACGCTATTAAACAAGGCGCCCACGCACCTTCACCGGTAAGATACCAGGAACCAAACTAGTTTTTTTTTTTTTTTAAGCACTTTAAGCACTTATCTAATTATCTAGCCTATCAAATACAAGAAATGACGCTAAACAGAAACAGGCACTCAGCATAATGCCACGGCCGGCTCGGCAAGCCGTGGCGCTGATTTTCAGTGAGGACCTTATCTAAGAAGTACCTTAATTTTTTTTTACTTATTTTTAAATTGTATGGCAGTTGAATTGTTTTAAGTCAGCGCCAAAAGTATACTTTGCAAATATGAATAATGCATATTACTATTAAAAAGGTTATTTAAATACAATATGCTACATCCTGACTCCTTAAAGAACAAAAACATAACCCTCCTTCGGGCAGTCGGGTAAAAACACAGGTATTTCTACTAAAAGTACCTTACTTGACTAAACAATACACGTTATAAACATTATAAAAAAACGAACGCATTCAGTCTACCGCCAATTAGCAAAGCGCAATCGACAGTGTAAAAATGACGTTACTAGCTTATTTATATCTAAGGACAACAAACAATAAGAGCGTTTGAAGTGCAAAAAAAAACACATTCTCTCTTAGATAAAACCATGCTAGATCGATTGTTTGCCTCCGAAAGCAAATTTCATCGAAATCGTTCGAGCCGTTTCCGAAATCCCTGAAATAATTGAATAAATTATAGGTACCATCAGCCAAATATGTGGTCTACCACCCTAAAGTTGATAATCGTTTCCATGTCACAAAACAATAATGCCAAAAGACGTGTCTGTCAACTCGAAAGTTCGACTTTAGCGACATATTCATTTGATAGGAACTTGTTTAAAAATTGATAGACCACTTACTTGGCTGATGGTACAAGAATAGTCCGTTTAGAGAGATAAACATGTAAGAGCTGACCAGGTGCTCTAGATGCTAACCAGTGAGACAAGTAATTTTTGGCGGGACTTATCACGCTATTTTTACACGAGTAATATTTACCTCGACGTTTCGGCAACGTTACAGTTGCCGTGGTCACGAGTAGACTCGCGAGTAGAGTGGTATTTTTGACTATGAGTGAGAATTACGAAAGTTTAAAAAGTAATTTTTGGTTTTGGAATCCAGATTTTAGATTGAATTCTGTCTGAACTTGATGCATTTAGGCAACTGTGACTCACTCCGATTATTATAATGTGCTAGTATTTTTTTTCTTTTCACGTCTTATAATACGAAAGTATAGTAAATAAGTTATTTCACGGTTTATTTAACGTTTTTACATTCAAAATGTTAATAGAATAGAATTCAAATATTAGTTATGAACTGTGACTGCGTATAGGTATACGAAATTACAACGTGTTCCGAGAAAACTTCTTTTCGGTACTTGGCTCTGTACCTGCTCTTTGAGTATATCTTACAATGGGTACCTAATATCACCCATTGTTTAATTTGGTTCTACTTCAAAGGAACCCTGACCGCGCTATCTGTTCCGAACTCAACCAAATGGTGGATTGTTCATCATCCCTTATCTGAATGACTAAACAATATAATACAAACTCATTTTATATTTTATAGTTTCGCACTAAACCATAATGTTCTTTTACATTATCTAAATAGATCTAGTTTAAATATAAATTTTGTGAATTAATTAATATGCTCATTTAGTTACTATTAGATAGTTAAACGCGTCATGTCATGTTTAATGAAATGAATATATAACGATTTCTTAATGTGATATGGTCGTTAAGAATTTAAATGTCAATAATTAGGCCTTTCGTCAATGATTTTATTATTTGAACTAGCCTTATGGATGCAATGGAAAATTTCGCCACACGAACAAGTTACAATATGCATTAAGCTACCTCTAGCTTGCTATATTGTAATTGCGTATATGTGATGCGACATGTTTTTACGTTTGTATCGATGGAAGAGTTCATTATCGCTCGTTTGAGTCCACTATGCAGCTTGTCTTAATAACCTTAACAATAAGTATGGATGGATTAATTTATTTCACAACCATTTTGTAACCCACGTGGTCTTTTCGAACAATGTAATTTTTACACTTCTTTAATCCTAGCTGACTAAAGTAAAGGTTTATTGTGGACATTCCTTCGTAATTCGTAAACGAAGAACTTACCTTTACCAGTAGCATCCAGTAGGTCACTTAGAAATGAGTTTTTAATAATCCTTACATAATATAAAACGCCTGTATAATATGCTTCTAAGAAGCCTCGTGGTGATATGAAATACCACGTGTCTACGTGTAGTTTGTGACAGCCCTTTTTAGCTTTCTCCAAATTTCGGGTGCAAGCATCTTTCAACCCTTTCATTCTGATCTGTTATGATATGAGCAGTGAGTACAGCAACTGCCCGCCACCTTTTCCGTCATCATCAGGGAGGGAGGGGGGAGGGGAGGGCGACTAATGCCTCGATTAAAATGCGTCATTTCACAACTTTATATTGGTGCATAAAAATACCATGATTACTTTACACATAGTTTATTTACCTTTACATTAAAGAAACCGCCATTTAAACTCGCGAGATTTTACCAATAGCTACATCTTCACAAAAACATATTGCAAAATTTGATAAATTGGCCGTAAAAAGTAGTGAAAGCTCATTATAGTCTTCTTAAAAATGTATTTAGCTAATATTTTTGGCTTTTAGAATTATCACAGTAGATTTTAAAGAATTAAACGAACAAAACTTGGGCATAGTTTAGGCTAATTACCTACTCTTTTTCTCATATACATTTGGCTGTTTATGAGATTTTACTTATTTTTATGAGCAAATCATTCAATTTTTGTTAAGATGTCTTTGTGAGCTTAATTATTTACATGGCTGTGTTTATGAAAGAAAGATAGAAAGAAAATATTTATTCGTGACAGCATGGAAGATAGAATTCGCATGTCACGAAATGGTCCTAAATTAATAAACTGCAAAAAAAAGTTAAGCACAACAGAATAAATACCATGAGAGGTCAACCATGTGTAAATCTTGTGACTAATATTATAGTATTGCCCATACTGACCGCCCAATATCTGCTCTGTGGCAACCCTTATATTTGCTCTGTCATCTTTAGTTGCATTTTCGAAGTGTGTTACAATTACAAATAAGATTAGGCTACCGTCTGTCGTCATCGTCAGCGCCTGGCGCATGGCGCATGGCGTAGCGCTAGCGTATTATGAGTTGGATGACAGGCAAACCGGTGTTCCTACCTTGCTTGCTTATTTTACCTTTTATATTGTTTAATGTAGTTTCACAGTGCATTGGTATTTACTGTAATGCTGTCTAAATACGTGTAATAGGGTCAATCAACTTTTAAGTGTAGCTCGTTGCCATGGTTACGTCTCCTGAGTTACCTAAGTATGATTTTATGGGGTACAAATCCCCTAAAAGTTAGGAATTGTGACAGTTTTAAGGCAATACGGTATTTGACTATTTTGTATATGTTTTATAAATTAAAACTACACAATGCCTGTTATCGAATAGAAAAAAAATTAAGCTACCTTTACAAATAACAAAGTTATGAAGGTTTGAAATTCAAGATTAGACAGAGAAAGACATACTGGCATGTGACGTCACACGCCAGTACCGCCTTACTGCATAGAGAAAAGCGTTTGAGAAAGAGACAGGTATATAGATTTTCCAAAAAATCACTATAAATCCAATTTTCAACCGATTTAAATTTTCTCTTCGCTAAACTATCTGTATATCTATATTTTCATAATATTAAGATATGGCAAAATCAGGAGTTGTCAAATACCGTATTCCTTTATGGTTCATCTCGTAAGTGTGCTAATAGTATAAATTGCAAACATTTTTTTAACAAAGTGTATCACTGATGTCTCCAGGGACACGGGACAGGCTAACAACACTAAAGACTTGATTGACCCAATAAATAACAATAATAAGGGTTCGTTGTGTGCGCAGATTTTATAACAACTTCTCGTCGTTCGTGCACGGCGGGCTGGAGGCCCCGCAGCGCGAGACGCTGCCCGTCGTCGGACAGAAGCAGATCCACAACCGCATCCAGCAGCTCAACTTCCGCGACTGCCATGCCAAGATCAGCCAGGTACGTTAGCTTGAGACTGGCGCCACAAACCATACACAGAAAGAAGAAACGTTTGATGCCCATGAAAAAAAATATCCTCCTGCCGCCCACTGAAGGAAAACAAATGCGGGAAATCGTGATCGTATTAAGCGGGTTCTACTGTATTTTGCGTACTTGGTCAGTTCAGTGTACTACTGACCAAGGCCTTCAGTACCGGGATTTTTTCCATTCCGGTCCATTTGGAGCTAAACCCAAAATACCCCAATACTTCTCATAACGATTCTCATAACAAATAAAACCCGAATTGACATATTACCAAAAAGAGCCATTCTCGATATGTACTGATCCCGATAGGACTCTATTTAAAAAAATCTATTTTTTATGACTGTTTAAAAAAACGCCCTAGTCCTAAAATACGCTTTGGGCTTATAACTTCTAAATTGCATTTTACCTTTTTATCAATATTCCCAGATCTCAAAATACCTAAATTGCAGAATGCCTAATTTTGTTCTCTTATAACACCGGAATCTTAATATGGCTGAATTTCAAAATACCTTAGTCTCATAATACCTAAACTTCAAAATCACTAACCAAAAGTTAAAATACCTAAATTTGTATGTTGAACAGGAACTATACTAAAATTCAATAATCAATATCAAGCAGGTGGTAGGACCTTGTGCAAGGTCCGCCCGGACGCAGGTGGTAGGACCTTGTGCAAGGTCCGCCCGGATTGCTACCTCCATCTTCTCGCTAATCCTGCTGTTAAGCAGCAGTGCTTGCGCTGTTGTGTTTCGGCGTGGAGAGTAAAACAGCCGGTGAAATTACTGGCACGTGAGGTATCCCATCTTAGGCCTCTAGGCTGGCAACGCATCTGCAATACCCCTGGTGTTATGGGCGGTGGTGATCTCTTACCATCAGGAGACCCACTTGCTCGTTTGCTATCCAGTCGAATAAAAAAAAATCTCAAACACCATCCGTGAAAAAAAAATTAGACATTTTGCCTTGTGGGTGTTTTCGGTATGAGTTGTTTTAATATTTTGTCATTTCTGTCATTCGGTATTTGAATGAATTGTGCATTTCAATCTTTAGGTATTTAGAGAATCATAATGAATTTCGTTAATTTTAATACAAGAGACAATTTGACATTTAGCCCAAAGCTAAAATACACTAAATTCTCAATGAGGGCTATCGCGTATGAATTCGCCACTAGAGGCGCTAGTGTAGCGTGAGGTCTCCGAAATGTCAAATCTCATAGATTTTGGGTGAGCTACGCGGGTTTATTTATAATTAGAATAATTTTGTGAATAGTTTGTATTACCTGAAATTAATTATGGAAAATATGCGTTCCGGGGCAACGAATGTCTGTGTTTTGAGACAGTTTTGTCTTTCGGAAACCTTTGTCCCTCCTTTTTCCGAACAAAATGGGGACTATGCAACACTGTGGCATGCTCGATATTTTTATGGTACGGTTTTAAGGTGTATTAAATATGATTTTAATCTTAACTTTGTTTTCACGTTTGTAATAACAGACTTTGAAAGTCATACTTAAAAACCTCACGCAACAGTGCGCCATCTAGTGAGACAAAAAAAGATAGCCCTCATTTTATAGGTAGTTAATTTGTATGTTGCGGTAGGGAAGTGAAATAGCGGTTGTTCTGATATGTTGTGGTGTGTGTGTGTGGCGTGGCGTAGCAAATTCAAATTCAAAATTCAAAAAAAAAAATCAAATGATTTATTCAGTAAATAGGCCGCAATGGGCACTTTTACACGTCATTTTTTTAAACTACCAGCGCTTTCGGAAAGTCCATCATTGCCAAGAAGAATGCGCCGCAAGAAACTTGGCAGAAAGTCATTTTTTTATAATAATATAATTACAAATAAAATACTTATAAACTATATTATACAATTAAAGAAAAAAAAATACAAAAAATAATAATAATAATACAGGGATGTATGGGGTCCCTTAGTTACAATATTAAACTAACTATATCTACGTTCAGTGGAAGTGTAGAATGCTTCCACCGTCATAAATTTTAAAATAATGGCGTGTCGTGTCGTGTCGTGGCGTGGCGCAGGTGGACTCGCAGGCGACGCTGGGCAGCGGCGTGGTGGTGCAGGTGACGGGCGAGCTGTCCAACGCGGGCGCGCCCATGCGCCGCTTCACGCAGACCTTCGTGCTGGCCGCGCAGTCCCCCAAGAAGTATTATGTGCACAACGACATATTCCGCTACCAGGACCTCGTGCCCGACGACGAGCCCGAGCCCGAGCGCGAGCCCGAGCAAGAGCGCGAGCGCGACGACGCCGAGCCCGCAGGTAACACCTACCTTACCAATTACCAACATTTGCTGCATTCATATCTGCCACAGCGGAACATTGAAAAAAAAAACCGGCCAAGAGCGTGTCGGACACGCCCGAAATAGGGTTTCGTAGCCATACGAAAAAATTAAGTAATATTTTTCTAAGGATTTCGTATTTTGTACGGAATATTCCAAGTTTAGGTATATTTTATACCTTAGGCTGCTATTTACTAATAATTATCAAGAAAACTTAACCGTTATAGTTTTCCTTGTAAGTAAGTTTGATATACATACTACCATCCTGAATTTTTTCAAGTTTGACGCTCGATTTTAATAAAAATTTTGCACTTTAAAGTTGAATATTTCGCAAACAAATCACTGAATCGTAAAATTGTATTAGCAAACCCCTAATGGTTTTAAAGACCTATCCAACGATATCACTATATGGTTGGATGAGAATAAAAATCACCCCCACTTTACGTCTATGGGAGGTAACCTAAATATTTTTTATTTTTTATTTTTTATTGTACCATTTTGTCGGCATTGTTTACATACATATCCGTGCAAAATTACAGCTTCCTAGCATTGATAGTCCCTGAGCAAAGCCGCGGACGGACAGACAGACAGACATGGCGAAACTATAAGGGTTCCGTTTTTGCCATTTTGGCTCCGGAACCCTAAAAACATGGCCCTTGAAAAAGAGTCGTATCAGATATATGCACACTTGGTTGTGCCAGATATTGGTCATTAACAAATATGCTCCGCCAGTAATAATTAGTTTTTTAGTCTACATATTATGTTTTGGTTTTAATTCAGCCTTCATTCCGTTATTCTACTTCTTATTTACAAACAGGCTGCAATCCAGGCTTGATTAATATCAAGGAAAGGAGATTGTAACTAGTTGCGTGTGCAGGGTACTTCCCGGCTCCGCCGGCGTTCCCGCCGCTGTTCCCGGCGCCGCCGCGCGTCTCGCCGCCGCTGCTGCCGCCGCAGCTGAACGGGCACCCCGCGGCCGCGCCCGCGCCCGCGCCCGCGCCATCCCCGCCGCCCGCGCCCGCGCCCGCTCCCGCCTCCGCGCCCGCCGACGCGCCGCAGGAGCCGCGCCCCATGCAGCACCCGATACACTGTAAATATAACATGATGCTTCACTTTATTATACTACAACTACAACTGAGACACATTGCAAAAACTAGAAGAGGAATGTTGAAACCTGGAATCGCACCTCGGTCTTCGCCAGTCAAATGTGTTGTTTCAGACGTTCAGCTATTTACATACCAAAGTTCATTCAAATCGTCCAGCCGTTTCAGCGTGAAGGAATAAACAAACGCACGCACGTTTTATATAGACAAACCCAGCCTCTTGTATGCTTACACTTTATTCACTTTAACTAAATTTATCGCTCAGAAGGCAAGAAATATTCCAGCTCACCAGGATTTCGTTTGAGTATAACTTTCCGGGATAAAAACTAACCTATCCTTTCCACTGTCTCGAACTATTCCTATATCAAATCTCATCTAAATCGATTCGGCCACGATTCACCACCCATTGATTAGTGTTAACTGACGGTTAAATGTGATTTCCGATCCGCATGTGTATGTAGTACCTACCTAAGTGCAAAAAGCCGTAATTATGTTAATCACCCTAATTTTTTTTTCATATTTATTGTTAGTAAAGTGGCAGTAATAAATACCTAATTTAGAGGATTTTTAAATACAAATTCGTGGAAATAAATTTTCCTGGTTTTTTTTTAATCTTTGCGTAACCCTCCCTTCACTAACAATATCTTCGGTATGGTTTTTTGCTCTTGTCAAAGTCAGCTGTTCAAACTTGTGGCGGCCATTTTGTGACTTAGCAGGGAGATAAAGGAGGGTCTAGGGTCCTCTAACTTTAGCAGAGCCTTGATCGACTGATTAGCGCTAACAGACGTTTATGAATCATGTTTTTTAGTATCGGGCCTTCAAGGAGGCTCTAACTTTTTATGAATAAGGCTGTTAGATACTACAATACAATTTAGGTGTAATTGACAGTCTTGGGTGGGGGAGACTGGTGCCCGAACTAGGAATGCCATGTGTGTCAGGTCACCAGGTCTCCAACCCTCAGATGTCCGCAATTATTATTAATTATTATTAAGATATTAGTAAGAGCTATATTTATGTAGACATACGGCAGTGGGTCGCCTAATTTTACAAACAGAAGTGCATTTCATCTTTGATCATGGTCCATACGTGTTTGCCCGTATAGCGAGGGCCCCGGACTGAAAGCTCGACATAGTTGATTAAAGCAGTAGGCATAAAATGCGACACGCTCCGCCCCTTGAAAATCCTCTGGTATAGGTGGTATCGTTGCAGTATCTATATGATTGTTTGCAGCTGGAGTGGTGAGCGCGGAGCCGGAGCCCGAGCCGGCGCCGGCGGCCGAGCCCGCGCCCGAGCCCGAGCCGCCGCGCGAGCCCACGCCGCCCGCCGCAGCCGCAGCCGCAGCCGCAGCCGCAGCCCGGTAACGCATTTTTACATTCATACTTACGTTTTGCCCTTCTATTGCAAGAAGAAATAGTGACTTGTGGAACGAAGGATCGTATCAGACGATGAAGTAATATAGTCTATAAGACTATATGCAATAGAGCTGCCAATATTAGGGCTTTGACAGGTGCAATATCGCTAGATGTCGTTAGTACCGTGAAGTCCGTTTGACGTTATGGTCTTGCTTGCCCATGGCTCATTTAGTAATTTAACTTAATTATCTAGCCCTCATAGAACCGATTTAATTCGATATTATATAATAAAAAAAAACTGTACCTATACTTACTAATACAATTAAGGTTAGGTTAGAGTGTTAGACTATTCATAAATTAAATCATCAAAGTCTATACTTCCAATATTCGAAGTCAAAGAAGTGTTAACATCTATACGCTTTTGTTGTTTGTTTTTTTTTTTCTTACAACTTTATTTAAAATTTCAAACACGAAGTAAAATGAAGTCAACAAGGTAGTAAAATGTAAACATAATAATATCTTTGACCTCGACTCGGCAGAGTCTGTGTCGGTGCGCCGAACCGCTCGATGGTGTGTTTGTGGTGTAAGTGCAAGGATACACTATGCGGTTAGCCGCTCGGTTTTAGGTAGTACCTGTCGCTTGAGAGAGAGACGGTGCGTTAAAACCGTGCGACTAACCGTTTAGTGCGTACATGGGCTAACCTTTGTCATGTCGCAGCCGTGGCGCCGTCCCCGCCGGAGCCCAAGACGTACGCCAACCTGCTGAAGTCGAGCGCGCCGCCCGCGCCCGCGCCCGCCGCCGCCGCCGCCGCCGCCCCGCCCCGCCTCCGCCCCCGCCCCCGCCGCGCACGAGCCGCCGCGCCCGCGCCCGCAGCGCGCGCCGCGCGACCACCACCACCCCGCCGGTAATTACACTCTGTCTGACAGCTGCTACAGTAGAATCAGCCTAAATACCTCTTAAGGCCAACGCCGCACTACGGCTAAACCGCAGTGGTTTTTAACCGCGTGACTTTATGAATCAAGTAAACTAATGCAAGCGGCAGCACTGGCGCTGCGGGAAAAACCGCGCTAAAATTTGTAACCCATAGAACTTATACTGGCCCGCACACACATATTCTGTGACTATTTGGCAGACTGCTGCCGAGAATAGTTGTTGCATTATTATTGTGGCGTCTTAATTATTTATGTCGTATTGGGGGGGTGCGAAATACTAGGTGGGGGTGATGAAATCTATCGCAGCGCTCATGGTGGCCAAAATTAGAAATAGTTCTGGCTCTGTCATACTCATATGAATCTGTCATTAACAAAGCAATTTGTATAGACTTTAACTACCTAATTTTAGTAATAGATGTTTGTGTTATGATGCGAGCTTGAATTATTGAACACTGTCCCTGTTTTGTTCTTAATTCCTCTACATCTCGGACATGTCCAGCTACAATTTTCCTTATGAAACGTTTTGTGGTTGAAATTTTATATTGAGTGACAAAACCGGTCTTCAAAATGATACTGACATTTTGATCTGAAAACAATATTTAATTTATTACAAGCGATACAAGAACAATTATATAATTTTACTATTATTCAAAGAAATCAATAAGATAGCTTTATCTTTTCGTTTTACAGTAAAAGTACAACTAAACATGAAGTAAACAAACCCTGACATAACGAAAATAAAACACACTTTTTGAATAAATTTTACTTACCTCATTTAATTTTAATGACCAAAAATGAATTCACAACCTTTTGTCCACCCAAATCACGGTAGGTATCACAGTATTTTTTTATTATAAATTAATACGTTATAGGTTTGATTTTGGTCGCGATGAAATTTCAAAACGTCAGAGCATCAGAGCCAAAAAAGTTGCCGACGGTAGGTGGCGCTGATGTCGTGCACAGAGCCAATACTCGTACATATATCCATTTTCAAACTGTGAAAATCGTGGCCAGTTTCGCGGTTTGGCGGTTTACCGCTTGCGGGAAAAAACCGTAGTGCGGCCTAGGCCTGAAAAACTCTAAAAATGTCGGTCACAAAAGAAACGTAAGGGGGATCAGTACAACAAAAATACGTGCTCCTCTTTCGGTTTTCCAACAAATGGTTAACTCAAGACCGGGTAGATAAGAAACCTAAGCTCCAGGGAGTCGGGGACTTGCAGCCGGGTTTTTTTAGCCGGTGAGAGTTCGACACTGTTTGGGCCCGCCCTTCCCAATCGTTCATAGTGTTTTTTTTTATTGTACTTTACAGTCACCAGCATTAATATCTGCCACAGCGGAGCGTGCAAAAATATCTGACACGTCCTTCCGGCCCTAGAAATAGAGTCGTATCAGATATTTATGCACGCTTGTTGTGTCAGATATTGGTGCTGGTGGCTGTACGCCCACATCTCTTACAAAGTTTCTCATATAAAATAAAGTAAAATCTAAAAGCAAGCGAAAAAAAAAAACTAAAATTAGTTAAGCGAGCAGTAATGTTAATCAAAATCCATGTGTAGTCGTTCTTTTTCTTAAAAAAAGTTACGGTTGGCGATCGATAGTGAAACTAATTTAACTTGGACGTGTGTATAATTTCAGAGGGTGCGAGCGGCGGCATGCGCGGGGAGCGCGGGGAGCGCGGCGAGGGGGGCGGCGGCGGCGGAGGGGGGCGGCGCTACAGCGACTCGCAGCAGCTGTTCCTGGGGAACGTGCCGCCCAGCGCCACGGAGGACGAGCTGCGGGCGCTGTTCGCGCGCTTCGGACCCGTCGCCGAGCTGCGCGTGCTGGGACGGCCGCCCCATCCGCACTACGGGTTCGTCACCTACGAGAGCGCGCGCAGCGCACAGGACTGCCTCGGGGCCACGGTCAGTACCTGCTCTATACGACGCCATCACAGGACGAGCGCACACAGACCACCTTTAGACCACATCACGAATAAAATCGTGCCTCATGCACGAGCGGAATCGCTCAGTCGGTACGCGGACGCGGCTCATGGAGCCTGGGCGATACGATACACCACGAAGGAGTCTCTTAACGCATTCATTTGTATTGGTTCCATCAGTACCACCAGACCACCACCCTGCAGTAGTAAAACTGAAACTAACCTTGAAATTAAATTACGGGGTCAAACGTGAGGACACCACAGGGCCTCCACTCCACACGTGTTGCTACGCGTTATGTGCCACAACGCTAATTTTCTGTGGAACTTAACCTGGTCGATCAATCGTCTGTGAAGATCTTCAAAAAAAACATATTCTTACGTGCACTGCACAGCCGTCATCAGCCGCTACTGTTGACGCTTAGAAATATTATTACAATATTGATATTAAATGTGTTGTTCTGTTGCCGCAGCCGCTGTACTTCCCGCCGGACAGCCCCGACGGCGTGAAGCTGAACGTGGAGGAAAAGAAGACGCGCGGCGCGGGGCCCGGGGCCGCTCGCGCGGGCGACGCGCCGCGCCGCCGCCCCAACTCCACGCACCGCACCTTCCCGCCGCGTCAGCCCTACCGCCGCTAGCCAGGTACCACACTGCTGATACCGCAGCCCACTGTATAGCTCATTTTGTTGTGCATTGTCTTGTCCGCTCCCTGCCCCTCGCGAAAATAAACATCATAGATTAGGGCCCAGTCGCATAACAGTACAAGTAAATAGTATTAGCGAGTTTGTATGGGAATTGGACCCAGGTTTTCTGACTCGTGCCCAAAATTTACTCCGGTCGCGACCGCTGTAGACGGCGAGATAAAATATCAGACAAAATGTTAGACGAGTCACGAAAGCAGCAATACACAACAAATAATCCCTTCTTATTAAGCATCTATGATCTTCAAGGAAAATGGTTGCCGGATTTCTAGTGTTTAGATAATAAATAGTACATTACTGCCGAGGCCGAGAAAAAGAAATTCGTGGATAAGTAAGACGAACGAAGCGTAGCTGAGTCCGTCAATAAATACGAATCCACGAATTGCCATTTCCGCTGAGGCATGTATAGTGCTTTTTCTCCGCATTGCGAGGAAACAAAGCAAAATTGTTAAAACATTAAATTAAATGTTCGGCTTTTTTTTATTTTTGTCCTTATACTTTCCCGCGATACTTGTTTTTTTTTTTTAAGTACACGACTCATTCATGATCATAATACCATTTCATTACAAATAATAATATTTTTTAATTAAATTGCTTAAAATTGAAATATTAAGAAAACAGTGATACGGTTCGAGACATTTTTAAAGGCGCTGTTTATGTTTAGATTGACTTATCGTAGTCAAAACGTGAATTTAAAAAGTAAATAATAAAAATGTATAGTAATGGAATTTCATACATATTTTTTTTATTTGTGGCAGTTTATAAGGAAGAACTTTGCCGACTATGTTTGCGACGGATAGGCGGACATTTTCAAGCATATTGAAGAAAAAGATATAAACTTTCTATATAACATTTTATAATATAAACTTTTCATGAAAAATTATTTAACTGATGGTTATATAGCAGATTAAAATAACAGCGTAGTTTAAAAGATCTAGGCGTACTTACGTATATACAAACAGACAGACGGCAGGCAGTGACTTTATTGAATACTAAAGAATGTACCATGCAGTATTATTAACGGTGTTGTTTTTCCCGCAGCTCCGGCCGCCCCCGCCCGCCGCGCCGTCTACAATACTGAGCACGCTTCGCCGAATCGCTTCTTACATTTCTTTTAAGTAGTTAGATAGACAATTAATAATAATTTTTGTTCCGCGACCGTGGTCGCGTTTAACTTTATGAAGTACCGGATTTGTCCTCTAATACGCATACTTATGGTCGACGTGGTAGAGACGCGACGCGCCGCCCCGCCCCGCCCCGCCGGCCGGCCGCTGTGCGCGCCTCGCGTCACTGTGTGTATGAAATGTGTGTGTGCTGTCGTGTTTCGGTACGCTTTTCTAATACTATCGCGCCTGCAATCAAGGGATTGTGACTCTGGTACGGCCAGTGCGACATCCCGTTTGACGTCGTGTCCAGTGCGGAGCTTGCCCTAGACGGGCCCCGCGTCTAAATTTGTTGGGGCCCTACCTGAGGCAAATTTTTGCTAACACTTCGGGGCCCCTGTAGGTCCGTGTAGGTACGCCCCTGCTCGTGTCAGAATGTTTAGCAAAAGACAGATCAACAGCATGTCGCGCTAGTCGTGCCTCTTTATATTGAAACCGCGTTCCAATCGGTGCTTGTCGCGTCTGTAAAACATTTTTGTTTCCGCATTCCGATCCCCTGCGTTGTGTAAAATTTGGAGTGATCTCCGCTTCGCCCGTCGCCGCTGGTCCGCGGCAGCGGCGGCGCTTCCCCGCGAACATAACGGTGAACTGACGATCTGTCATCTAGCAGCTTCCTAGTTCGCGCACTAACCCCGCATGCCGCTGACAGGAACTTATAACCAGTCGTTACCGTGAGGTATCCTGCCGTATATCATTTACTGATTCGTTTGGAATCGATCGCACGTTCGCGTGCAGTGTGAGTGAGTGAGATTGAGGTCCTCTTTGATGGTCGGGCCCGCTCCGGAGCGGGTTTCGCAGTCGCAGGGTCACGCCTGACCCGCGAGCGAGGCTCGAGCCTCCGTTTACACGGCGCCAGGCGCCAGGCGCCAGCGACGACCTGCGAGCAGCTGGCCACAAGTGACCGTGAGCCCCGCGTGTTACTGTTATGTATGATGTTCCTGGCGCCGTGTAAGCGCGGAGAGTTGACATTTAAACGAGCGTGAGCGTCGCCCGGCGCGCTCTATTGATCATGGAATTTTTGTTGTAATTTTTGTATATTTTTCATTTTGTAGTAAACGTTTAGTTGGAGGTCGAGGTAGTGTTGACTGGTGCGGCGGCCGCCGGGCGCCGGGCGCCGCCGCGTATTCCGTATCGTTTACTAAATATTTGTTCGGTTTACTGTACCTTACGAAGCATTATAATTAGAATATTATATGTATATTGAACGAGTTTGATTTTGGAATGTTATTTCAATAAAAATATACCTTTTCTCTCTTACGAGGCGCCCGCTTTGGCCTCGCTAAAATATAATTATTTTAGTGCAAATCGCATGTATATAAGAACGGCGATGAATTAATTAAACACCGTTCCGAATGTCTCCAAAATATTGACGATGTATTTTATATTTTAAACGTATGTTTATTAGAACGCCATGAAATCTGTCGCGCGGGCGACATGTTGAGGTTGCATTAGCGACAGACCAGGAAGACTCGCGGCTCGAAACAGATGTAAATACACGAACGACGTGTATTGTTTCGAAAGGCGCTCGCTGTTCTGTGGTTAATAGCAATGAGCCGCGCTGGCGTGAGCAGTTGTTGTGCATTGCCTGCCGCCCGTGGCCGCAGCGAGGTCCGCAGAAAGTCTAATCTATAGCACATTATATTAATAAAGTTCGTTGATGAACATGTATGACGCGCCGGACGCCGCACTCGGCGCGGGCCTCGCTGCGGGTGCGGGCCCGTTTGTTCTGGAACTGTATTATATTATAATTGTATTTAGGAGACGATTGGCAGGGAGTAATATTTTTGTTAAGTTCACGATATTTCGTAATGATTTTCTTGTATCTAAGATTTTTAGGTAATAACGATCACTCAAATTGTTTGCTGTGGAATTGTAATGTGCTTGCGGTGTGTCGTAGCCGACCGTGATCACGGAGGACACCACTTCTACTGCAGATTACCATGAAATCTTGTGCTAAAAGTAAATTCAACACTGTAATTCTTTGAGCTATCGTATAATGTGGTAATGTAGGAGATTCGGTATAAGGTCCAGTTTGAAACTGTTGCCTACGATACATGCCAGTGGCACTGCAAAATTTCGTGTACTTATTTATTGTAAATAACATCAGCGTCACCACAGCGACGGACGGCCGCCGGCGGCGCGCGCCCGCCACAGCCGGCCTCACGTGGAACAGGACGGAACCATAAGGTTGTCGTCGATAGTTTATCAGTCGCGGCAAAACAGTTGTCGCTTCTATTGAACAGACAAGATGTAGCTCTGTGCTGACCGAGTGGCTGCAGAGTTGACCCACGCCCATGGGCCACGGGCCACGGGCCACGTTACACGAGACCGCCAAATTGTAACGGGTGCATCTTCAGCTGTACGGTTGTGGTCGGCCCGCGCCGCCGCCCGCTGCGCCCGACTGCCGCATCGATAGTACCATGACCATAACCATCATACAGTCTAAATTCTCCTGGGAGGCCTTGGCTGGCCAATACATTCGTTGCTAGGTATAGTTTTTTTTTTTTTACAGAGCTAATCCCATTATTTAAGTATATGGTTAAATGATTTTGTTCTCTTAACTGTAAACAAATTACAAAACAGTTGCAATTACCAGCCCTATATTTTTCGTCAGTATGGGAATGGGCATTTTTGCTAGGCAACCCGGAGAGAGAGAAGCATGAGTTAAGTCTGTCTTCGGACGCTACACTCACAGTTAGTGTGCAAGCCCGCGCACAGCCTCTGCCATACTTTTCAACACTGACATTATTTAAACGGCAACCCGTATGCCCTGTTTGTTATGCGTTCATATGCTGGTAGTGGGATTTGCGCTGTTAAAAAAGTACAGACTAGCTGCGACTAGTGGCCAGTGGGGCGCACCGGATACGAAACGCCGACACCCAGCAAAGTTCAGACCCCAGCCGCAGCCCGCCAGCAATAACGTTATCTTCGGTTGTACCCTTCTTGATGGAACTTTATTTTTGCACTCGATTCGATCATGGGGTCTCAATTTTGTGGCGGATAGTGTTTTATTTGGATGAAATTTGTCAAGCGCAGGCCGCGGCCGCCCCCCGCCCGCCCCGCCCCGCCCGCGCGACGCGGGGCCGCCGCGCCCTCCTGCCCTCTGGAATAGAGATGTACTTTTTGTAACACTACTGGAGTTTCATTGAACACCTAACGATCTCAACCTACCTCCTTGCGTAACTGCTGCTTGCCGAATAAATCTAGAGTTATGCTAAAGTCTATTTAACTATATGGCGGGCGTTGCTTATCACCGCGTGCACAGAATTTCGTGGTACGGGGTACGCAGTTCTTGTCAAACGCGCGCTGCGCAGGCGAGCTAACGCAGCGAATCTACCTATTGCCATTTCGTTCTGGAATGCGCTTCATGTGTTTTCTGTTTTAAACAGTCTGTAAAAATAATGACTTGACCGCATTTGTAATGGAACCCCTGCCTTTTATATTTTTTATCAACTCTGGCCGAATAGACTAAGGGGCTGTTTTGCCACCCATTGATTAGTGTTAACTGACGGTTAAATGTGATGCCGTCTCTATTTGTTTTGTTCGAATAGACGGAGACGACATCACATTTAACCGTCAGTTAACACTAATCAATGGATGGTTATATAGCCCCTTAGTGTCACAGTAAAGAGTAAATTAAACTTTTTTTTGGTCCTTAGTTATTGAGGAAAAATGTGCAATCAATTGTTTTCTATTGACTTCTTTATTGTTTTCAAAACCATTTTGGAACTTAAGGGGCTACCCGAGGTTTTCATCGATTTTTGACAAGTTTTGAATCGTATCCTATTTTTGCACTACAACTAGGATTATAAGTCAAACGGCTTTTTCAAAAACTACCGGATTTTGAAAAAACACTTAATTCGTATCTCTATTGACGTGAAAGATCTAACATATACGAAATCTACATATTTGGGTTCGCCTTTGACGTCTCTAAAAACGCGTCCTAGGGTTTTTCATTTGAAACTAATTAACACAAAAGTTATGTCCAGAAAACCAGTGTTTTGGCCTAAAATTGTTTAACTTTAATATCTCGAAGACAATGAACTTTGAAGGAAATATGGGACACTATATTGCTTAAAGCCGTTGTTGTTAATACATATAATAAGCTACAAAAAACATTAGAAAACTAAGGAATTCAGATCGAAGGTCATTGGGGCATGGGATCCCCTTAGGCAAGTGGCAAAGAGGGTTTCCGTGACAGGCTAGTTGGCGCTAGTATCGTGGCCGTGAGGTGTGCTTCACGACTTTGATATTTGTGTCACGTGTGTGATTGGTTGAAGAACTAAGTGTGCCCTCGCAGCAACACTAACGACAAGCGGACCTCACGACACTAACGCCATCTAACGAAATTTCACCTGTCAAGAAACTTATTATAGAGAAGCTAGAGAAGTCACTGTTTTGAAGGCCTTTTGCTTCTGAAATATTGATGACAATCATGCTGTTATGTGGCTAAAGCTTAAAGCAGCTAATTTTGTCTGAAAAGTGTTAGGTACTAATTTTGTACATAGGGAAGTTCTAACAGTCCCAATCTTCACAATATAATGTTGACCTAACGACGGGCGGATACTTCCTATCCCAGAAATGACATGGTTCTCACGACTGAATGATATACTGACAGTCGCACGAACAATTAGTTGAGAACAATACAAACATCTCGCCCATGAATACGAGTTTTACTCGATACCTTTCGGATGACTCTGCAAGTCTGCAGTCCCTCCTCAAGGAATGAGCAAGCGCAGTGATCCAATTTCATGCCAATGCTTCGAGGATAAATTAAAGCTAAAATATTCTTTAACTTCTATAGAAAAATAACAAGTTTTGTTACCGACACCGGACATTGATACACAACCCGCAAACGATCTAGGTAAGCCATGTGTTTGTACGTTTATTATTATGAAGTAGTAATGTTTTTAATGATAGAAAACTAAGAATTAAATAAATAAGTTTACATTGACTTTTATCCTAGCCAATATGTCGTATCACAGTGTTAAAAAGCTGCATTTAGACGTTGATTATATCCCTAAATCTTAGATTATACTTTTAAAGATACTTCACAAAGTTTCGACTATTTCAAACAAATAAAATCATTTATATACTTAATTAATACGTTTAGTATAGCACTTAATGATGGTCGAGTTACAGATGCTGATTCAACAGTGGTGTGCAACGTTTTCAGTCTGCGGCGGCGGACTCAGGATTGGGCGCAGCGCAGTGTTCAGTGTTCAGCCAGCCGGGACAGTCGGCCGCGCGCGCTCGCACAGCTCGGACCGTCACGCGGTGAGTACACCCTGCAGCCTGCTGCCCGCTGCCTGCCCCACACCCGACACTAAACAATTGGTAAAAAGTAATACAAATACCGCGGAATGTGGGAACAAAACGGCGACATTGTTGTTTGTCAAATAAACAAGTTGCTAATGTTTACGATAAGTCATGATAAAGTTATTTTTTATTATGTATACATGTTACTAATTTGTAACAAAGTCAAATTGCTGCAACTGTTTGTTGTATAAAATTGGTTTCAATAGCAATCACGAGTACTTACAGTAGTGTGTCGAACTAGGAACTCCTACAAAGCTTCAAAAATATGTACCGCAGATTCTCACTTCGAATAACGCCGTGGTAACATATTTTTAAGTGATTGGAATAGATACATATTTTTGTACTTGATTGTACTTAAATTTTTGCTTGCAACCAGAAAAAAAGTGTCAAATTCCTCAAAAACTTTTTTTAAATTTACAAACCAAACTAAGCTTTTTAATAAAATTGCAGTTATAATGCAAATAAACTCCTGACCTGAATAATAATAAACTAAAATACGCAACGGTTTAACGCGAGCGGTCAACCCGGGCGGAATTTCGCCAATTCAACAGGTTTGGGTTCGTCCCGCGCTGGAATCTGGATTGCCGGCGGCGCTTCGGGCTCTAGATGCCTATATAATGCTATACTATAGCCGAACTAAATCACAAACACAGTCAACAGTGTTTTAGTGAGAGTTGGAAGAAAAAAAAGAAAGAAATTTATTTCGGCTCCATAAGTACTACCACCTTACAATAATAAAAATAGATAATACTAGAACTAGCACTAAACTAAGTTACTTGGTGACACGACAGGATACCAAATAGGGTCTCCACTCAGCATGTGTTGCCGCACATTATGCACCAATAACCTGTGTCAAACCAGCTATAAAATTTCCGATTAAGTAAATTTCTCCCAAGCCGAAATTTATTATGCACGTAAACGTTACTAAGTTAAACATTTACTTACTTAACCGGAAATTCGTCGGCTGATTTGACATTGGCTATCGTTATAGTAAATGAGTGCAGCTCATGCTTAAATAGATCTTAAATTGGCATACCATGTCGTCTTACATGGATTATTTCGAGATTAGCATCGGGCGAGGGCTCTGCTCGTCTCTCTGCTTCTGCTTGTTGACTAATAAATAATAATAATAACAACTTCAAGCTTTCCAAAGACATTGTAGCAACATTGTTTACCTAAATGTTTGAGTTTAGATACGTAGAAGAATATTGTATCTAATCTTTCTATATAGTCTTATAACTTTAGACGTACAATTCTAATAAATTTATTTCGGGGATCTTGGATACGGCTCTAACGATTTCGAGGAAATTTGCTATGTAGGGGTTTTCGGGGGCGAGCAATCGATCTAGCTTGGTCCTTTCTCTGGGAAAAGCCTATGTTGAGCCTCGTGACTTTTAGACATAACATCGAAGTTATAAAAACGACCCCCTAGTTCCGCATAGCTAAAGGGCTGTGCGGAACTTTTCTGCACAAATTATGTAACGTAAATAGGCACCTACTTGTCAATAATGTCTCTGCGTCGAATTTTGAAAGTATATATTTGTCCAGGTCAAAATGGATAACAAATTCAAAACCGTGACCTTATCTGTCTTGCTATTCTTGATGACATAATGTTAATTATAATAATTATATAATTACCCATACCAAGTAAAATAATGTGTTACTGTTAGCAGCTTGGGCCGTTGGAAATACTGTACTGTAGGAGTCATCGTTACTAGATATTACGCACTTCGTTGG
>NC_133484.1:20615138-20645320 GCF_025370935.1 Choristoneura fumiferana
GAATGAATGAAGTTTAATCTTGGAATGTGTTATTGTTTGTCGCAGCGGCACCGGCGGCGGCACAAGCGCATCCGCACGACGTCGACGGAGGCGCCGGCGGCGGCCGCGGCGCGCGGGGACGCCGGCGTGCGCGAGGAGACCGAGAGCGAGCACCTCGAGCTCGGAATGGCCGAGCGGCTCGACGAGAAGAGGTTCCAGGTAAACCCGCACCAACAAGGACTATCGTCACTCACATGTCAACCTAGATGTAGGGTAGGGACTGTCACAAAAAGTGGTAACGCGCTTACCTTGCCGACAATGAGGGCTATCGTTTTTTGTCTCACTAGATGGCGCACTGTTGCGTGAGGTTTTTAAGTATGGCTTTCAAAGTCTGTTATTTCGGGCGTGAAAACAAAGTTTAGATTAAAATCATATTTAACACACCTTAAAACCGTACCATAAAAATATCGAGCATGCCACAGTGTGGCATAGTCCCCGGTTTGTTCGGAAAAAAGGGAGGACAAAGGTTTCCGAAAGACAAAACTGTCTCAAAACACAGACATTCATTGCCCCGGAACGCATATTTGCCATAATCAATTTCAGATAAGTATTTGCAAAATATTCACAAAATTATTCTAATTATAAATAAACCCGCGTAGCTCACCCAAAAACTATGAGATTTGACATTTCGTAGACCTCACGCTACACTAGCGCCTCTAGTGGCGAATTCATACGCGATAGCCCTCATTCGTCAGTGTTGTATTCAAACAACAGATAAATGCATCATGGCAAACCTTCTTTGCTGTTACGGCTGGTATATGATTTTGTTGCCCTCTGCTGGGCTGTAGCTCGAATGTTTTCTTTCACTGACTTTAGTTCTGAGTAGTTTTGCGAAATACTTGCGAACTTATGAAAAATGTAGCACACCGTCAGCGGTCGTTGGGCGAACTGAACCAAGAAGTCCTTTGAAGTGTGGTAGAAAATCGTCAGAAGCACCACTGCGGCACTGCGCGACGATCCAATTTCGAAAAACGCTCCTCATATATACACAACGTCGTTCCAAAAAAAACTACTCGTGTGTTGCCAATAAAATGAAAAAGTTTTGCATCGGTAAGTTTTAACTTTTCTAAATAATGTACATAAGTAAATTATTTTTATATAATCGTAAAGCTAAAATTAAATGCAACTGCATAAATAAATAATTGAATGTAAATATTAATTTCACCAACAGATATATGGTTGAAAATATTTTGTAGAAGAAAAGTTCATATTACAGTGGTACTTCAGGTTTAAACAACATTTGGATACTATTAATCTCATAATTTGAGTATATACTATTTATTGATATTTTTGGTAAGTATGCAGATAAAAATGTTGACAACAAATCCCGTATGGAAAACTATGGTTAACATGGCGGCCACAAGGCCATCATGACATCTCCAATTGTCACTTCATTCGGCATCTGGGGGACTACCACGAAATTCGTAAATCGAAGTTACGAAGTTCGAATTTTGCACTTCGTAGGATGGCCTGACATTTGGATTGATCGAATGCTTTCTATACTCGTGTTAATTTTCGTTTTTGAGTTTTTGATTCCTGTTAAGTTTTCTGTTGCCGGTACCCATTTAAGGTCTAAATAAAAACAAAATATTATAAGACTATTTTTTTATTAATGTGCATGGGTTGCTTACATCTGGCACGTTACAATGACAATGACACTTGTGACAGTGACGTTCGGCCATCTTTGGTAACTTTTTTGGAATCTAAATAAGGCGTTGAGTATAGTTCAGCCAAGCGTTAATCCATCTTAATCGTGGTGTGTGAACACAGATATAGATTACACTAGATTACGCAAATGCATCTATTTCGCGTGTCCAAACCCCGACCAAACGTCGGGGTTGGCCCCATACAAAGACTGACCGCTAACTGACTAATCATGACTAGTGACTGAATCGAGCCCCACGGCGCGGGCGGGCGGCGCATTTGAATCGATTTTGCGCGGACATCGGGGAATTCACATCCCTAATTCGCTCTTGAGACGTCACAGTAGATATATAAAAGTGACACGGTCGGTTTTCATACAGATTGAGGTGTTTCGTTATCTAATGTTATCTATATCTGTGTGTGTGAAGTTACAACCGGTGTTATTTTGGCAGGACTCTGAGCGCGCCCGCGTGAACGAGATCCTGAGCGGCGGCGGCGGCAACGATGTCTTCTCCGACGGTGAGCCGAAAGACCCTCTATCTAGCTTCAGTAAGCACCCGCTGGCCCTTACCGCTTCACTGACGGTCCCGCCGAACGTCGGACCTCCGCCCGCCACGAGTCGGTACTTAACTCACTAGCCAGTCGCAACGCGAGGAGCCATTCGACAATTTCAGCGATCATCAGTGAAGCAACAAAATCCATTTGCTTTACCATAATGCTTTCAAGCAGCACAAAGTTCAAACATAATGCCTATCACTCAGAATCATGCTGCATGGAACATTATATCCCGCTACGCGTCCGCGTCCGCGCATGTCCTCCCCAACGTGCTTGCTTTTTAATAGCCGTCAGGAGTCGAAGCGAACAGAGTTCTAGCTCCTTTATCAGGCAGGAGGGCGTTAAAGCCAGCTCCCTGGCAAAATTTCAGCCATTTGAACGTAAATGTGCGTACGGCACCTGCAGAAGTCTCTGATTTAACAGCCGCCAGTGGCGGACTAAGAGGGGGGCGGCAGGGGCGGTCCGCCCCAGGCCCACACCTAGGGGGGGGCCGCTTTGGCATTGGCAAGCATAGAAAAAAAAAGTTTTTGCTTGGCGTGACGGATGTCGCTTCACTTGTAAATGTTTACGTGCTGTTCACGTGGTAAAATATTGATTAAAATTAGATTTTCCATTCAGCAAATATAAAATCAAAGGTCCGGGCCTCAAATAGTCTTAGTCCGCCATTGACGTTGTCCTTGATTGATTACAAAATGACATCATAGGATTAGCACTGCGATGAAACGTTACCGTCTCTCTCTTCTGAAGAGAGCCCCGAGTGGCGCGCCAGGACCCGCGGTCTCACGACAGACCAAATATCGCTAATAATTGGCGTTAGTATCGGGAGGTCCGTTTCACATTACAGTCTTGCTTGCGATTGGCTCATTTAGTTATTTAACCAATCACAAACGACGCAAACGTCAAATTTGTCAAACGGTCCTCACGATGCTAGCTAGCGCCAACGAGGGCTATCGTTTTTTGTCTCACTAGATGGCGCACTGTAGCGTGAGGTTTTTAAGTATGGCTTTCAAAGTCTGTTATTACGGGCGTGAATACAAAGTTTAGATTAAAATGATATTTAATACACCTTAAAACCGTACCATAAAAATAACGAGCATGCCACAGTGTTGTTTAGTCCCCGTTTTGTTCGGAAAAAAGGGAAGACAAAGGTTTCCAAAAGACAAAACTGTCTCAAAACACAGACATTCATTGCCCCGGAACGCATATTTGCCATAATTAATTTCAGACATTGCAAAATATTCACAAAATTATTCTAATTATAAATAAACCCGCGTAGCTCACCCAAAAACTATGAGATTTGACATTTCGGAGACCTCACGCTACACAAGCGCCTCTAGTGGCGAATTCATACGCGATAGCCCTCACTGGCACTGGCCTGTCACCTCTGTGCACCCTCGCTGGCTGTGCCCTGGGGGCTGGGGGCTGGGGGCGGCGGCGGACGGTTCAGGCATCAGGTGGTGTGTTTGCAGACCCGTGCGTGAAGGTGCACTGCAGCGCCGGCCGCGTCTGCGAGATCGACGAGCACGGCGAGGCCGTCTGCAACTGCATCAAGGATTGCCCCTACGAGACTGACTCGCGCCGCAAGGTAACGCCACCTACCTTACCTACACTCGAGTTAACGGAATCGCGTACCAGGGGGGCTACTACGAAATTCGAAAATTGATGATCGTATCGTACCGTCCCTTTCACTCTCCTGTTAAATAATATAAGCGTCAACGGGACGGCAGGATACGAAGTTCCAATTTTGGACTTCGTAGTATAGGGCCAGGGGCAGATGTATGGAATGTCAATATGACATCAGCAGCACAAGTTTCCTAAAAAAATCTAATCAGTCAGTTAAATTATCAAAATATATTATGGATATTGTAGGCGTAGCGTAGGACGTCCACCAACGAGATGGACGGATGACCTGGTTAAAGCCGCGGGTTCACGGTGGATGCAGGCCGCTGCCAACCGAAGCAACTGGAGGTCTATGGGTGGGTAGGCCTATGACTGATATATTATGATGATGATGATGATTGGACATAATTATTTTCTTTTGTCAATTAAAAAAGGAATGATAAAGATACAGCCAGAAGATTCGCGTCATGTCGCTGTGCAGCACTTTTTAGCACGCTTGTGACGTCACGGCGCCCCACTCCTAAAGTTTGACGCGCTTGATATTTGTCATTTGTTGTTTGATTGATAAAAGAAAAAAATATGTGTCCAACATTTTCTAATAATCTAGCTGACGAACTAAATGGAACAATATTCTTTTCACCTACGAACCTACCCCATTCTAAGATTGTTCAGGACATAAGGTAAACGTACGAGTGCTCGTCACCGCCCCAGTAGTTGACATCTTTAATCCTATGCCATTAGCAATAGAGATGACAGCAGCGAGTCGTCTATCGGGCATTAGCGCGTCGAGCATTCTGTCGTTTACCTTAGTTATAGCAAAGACTTATAGGTGTGTGATGTGTGATGTGTGTGTGTGTGTGTAGGTGTGCACGAACCACAACGAGACGTGGTCGTCGGACTGCGAGGTGTACCGGCAGCGCTGCCTGTGCCTGGACGGCTCCGAGCTGTGCCGCGGCGCGCAGTACCACCATCTGCAGATCGAGTACTACGGCGCCTGCCGCGAGATGCCCGTAACTATCACCGCAAGACCGCAACCGTCCACTCCACCCCACCCACCCTGCAGGGCTAATACGAAACTCGAAGTTCGTGAATCGTGTCGTGCGCGTGCGGTCCCTCTGACACTTATACTGTTTAATACGAGAGCGAGAGGGACGGTACGATACGAACTTCGAGTTTCGTAGTACTGTGGCTACTACTGTGGCGTATTGGGTCAAGCCTAGGGTAGGCAACGCAGCTCAACGCGCTGCCTACTCTGGAATTGATCCAAAGCACACCTGCTTCCATCTCCCACTATACTCTACGACACCGTTTCTTAAACTCGCGTCGCGGGTTATTTTGGGACTACCTCCGAATTGGAAGCATATTTTAGAACTTTACAACAACGATATATCCTTGAGAATCTACGAGTATCATACAGGTATGTCAATTGAAAATTGTTTGGTACCTTGAATGGCGGATAGATAATTGACAGCTTTTAAAAAAATGTAGCAATCACTTGAAAGATGTCTCTAAAATATTGCACTGCTACAGAACCGGAGGATGCTATTCGAAATTCATATTTGACAGCAACATTGACTTGATTATCATATGTTTAACTAATTTATGACCAGCCAGCGTGTCTCGTTTATATGCGACTTACCAAAAGTCTTGCCGCGTCGCTAGCAACCAAGACATCAATGAGGGCTATCGTTTTTTGTATTTCTAGATGGCGCCACTGTTGCGTGAGGTTTTTAAGTGTGAATTGAAAATACAAACTGAAATATAGATGCACAGAAAAACCAGAAAATACAAAATACAAAAAGATTCCAAAAAAACAATCTTATTTTTTTAAGTGTGGCCTTCAAAGTCTGTTATTACGGGCGTGAAAACAAAGTTTAGATTAAAATCATATTTAATACACCTTAAAACCGTACCATAAAAAAACATTAAATTTAAAAAATCAAAAACCCGACTGTCTTAAAAACTAAAAGGAGGAAAATAAGTCTAGTGGTCTAGAACTCTGTCAAGAAGCTCATTTAAGGTTCAACAGTCGGGACCCATTACGAAGATTTTTTGAGCTGGTTACGATTTAATTCCTCCTTTTAGTTTTTAAGGCAGTCGGGTTTTTTTTTTTTTTTTTTTTTTATATTTCTGTGAAAATTGTACATTAAAAGTATTATAACCCATATATATTTAGAATGGGCTAATTATTAGCTTTCATTTGATTCCCATATTGTTACAATACAAAAGTTTTTTTGTTATTCCTTCGCCATATTTTTCTTCGCAGACGCCATATTGAAATATTATATACCCTATGTCACTCCGACAGTTATGACGAATCCAATGATACCTCATATGTTACAATCCGTCCAGCCGTTTAGGCTACAGCGAGGACCAAAGAAATGGACATACATACATACTTACATACATTCATTGCCCCATAACGCATATTTGCCATAATTAATTTCAGGTAATGCAAAATATTCACAAAATTATTCTAATTATAAATAAACCCGCGTAGCTCACCCAAAAACTATGAGATTTGACATTTCGGAGATCTCACGCTACACTAGCGCCTCTAGTGGCGAATTCATACGCGATAGCCCTCATTGACTTAGCGCCGGCAGCGCTGACGGTAACGATATTTATGTTGTTGTTGCGGTGCAGGAGTGCAGCGAGAGCGAGATGGCAGACTTCCCGCGGCGCATGCGCGACTGGCTGTTCAACATCATGCGCGACCTGGCCGAGCGGCGCGAGCTGTCGGCGCACTTCCAGCGCATGGAGCGCGAGGCCGAGGCCAACCTCACGCGCCGCTGGACCAACGCCGCCATCTGGAAGTGGTGCGATCTGGACGCGCACGACAACGACAGGCGAGTGACCCCCCCGCACCTCACGCGCCGCTGGACCAAACGCCGCCATCTGGAAGTGTGTCGATCTAGGACGCGCACGACAACGACAGGCGAGTGACCGTCCGCGCACCGCGCCCCGCGAACCGCGAACCACGACAGAGCCAGCCAGCCAGCCAATCGTTTTACATTCAGCATCAAAAGTAGAGGAGCACTATTTTACTCTGTCGCACGGCCCCGGTTTCGTTGACAAGGTTTTTTAACAGTTAATATCCTACGTAGGATCGTAAGTTCGACGTTAGTCTTACTTGCGATTGGCTATTATTTACCCAATCACAAACGTGACACTAATGTCGATGTTGTCGAACATAAAGGCTGACCAGAATTATAAAAAACCTCGCCGTATTGCGGAAAACCAATAGAACTAATTTATTGCACAGGTAACACTAAATTCAAATGTCATCTGTCTGTTGCTGTCAAAGTTTAACGTTGTTTGCGCGTGGTATTTTGTGTTTTTGTGTGTTAAAACGCCTAAGATTATCCAAAGCCTAGAAAGGAAAATAATTCAAAATGTATAAAAGTATTTGTCCTAGAAAAAGTCTCAGGGATTAGAAAATAAACCTTTCAATATGAACATTGTACAGTAACCGTAAAGAATGTTGGTCAGTATTACTGGATAGGTATTGTACAGTAAGGGGCTGCGGTGCGGCACCATCCATTGATCGTAGCGTGGTTGTGTGTCCGGTTTCGTGTGCACAGCTGTCCCGATCCGCGCGCCGCTGATGGCGCTGGAGCACTGCATCGCGCCCTTCCTGGAGCGCTGCGACGACGACGACGACCACCGCATCACGCTCGCCGAGTGGGGCAAGTGCCTCGAGCTCGCGATAACTGCTATTGTGCTGCTGCTTGCTGCTGTCGTGCCCGTCGCCATCACTTTCACCAAACTTATCCTTTGACAATCACACGAGGGGGAAGCTTCTCTAGCGGCACAAGTGGTCAGTGACAATTTTCTTACGCACGAGCGCTGTATGCGAAAGTTAACCGCCCCAGGAAACGTAAGCAGTTCCGCGAACAGCAGCGATGCGATGCGTTGCTCACTGATCGCGCGACTTCCTGGAGCGTTCCCGACGACGATAACGACCACCGCATCACGCTCGCCGAGTGGGAACAAGTGCCTGCTCACCCGCGACCGACGAGGTAAGCTTATGCTGTTGTTAGACTCACAACTGGTAGCATGGTGTACGGTTGTGTCACTCTGAAGATGAGCTCTGGTTGAGTTCGAAACGCGTCAGTGTAGTGTGGTGGTGGTGATAGATGGGTTTGTGTGATTTGTGTGTGTTCTTACAGTGTGGAGGTGGAGGAACTGCGTGAACACGCATATTTTGCATAAGCTTAGCTATCGTAAGGTCGCGGGTGAGCAAGGAAATTATTTTAGTTCATTGGTATGGACCTCCGCAAAGTAACGCCTGATTCAATAAATTATTTAAGGTCATGTATATATTTGAACAAGTTAATGCTTTACAAAAATTTTCGTCAACTGTAACTATCTCCGGATGCTATCGTATAATTTCCATATTGATGAAGTCATTCACTAAGTGGACTCCTATTTGTTAACAATTTGTCCTTGAAGCATCTGCACTGGCACCTACCTTCTACTTAGCCTCTTGAACGCACACTCTTATAAACAAAGAGGATTTTAACGCAGGAACCAGTTTATTCCTTTCCGTACACAATGTTTATTTAATTTGCAGTACGAGCTGGAGGACCGCTGCGACGAGTTCACAGACGCCACCAACGCATAGCCGCGCGCCGGCGCCGGCGCCGCTCCTTAGTACCTTAGATAACATCTTAATTACTTAACTTTTGACCTCACTGTTATGCAGTTGTACGAGTTAATACCTACAAATAAATACTCCGAACTTAGGGATTACTTTACCGATGTTATTTTTGTAATAACTGTTAAGTATATGCTGTGATGATGCAACCAAAAACGTTAAGGATATTAAATAAAATAAAAATAAAAAATGCGTTTTTCTACCTTAAAGTAAAGCCTACTATATGTATAGATATCACATTTGGTATCTGTCAGTCTTAGCCTTCATAGTAAGGTGTTTTGCACGGTTTGCCATTATCCAATCCATTGTCCAGCAATGAGGGCTATAGCGTATGAATTCGCCGCTAGAGGCGCTAGTGTAGCATGAGGTCTCCGAAATGTCAAATCTCATAGTTTTTGGGTGATCTACGCGGGTTTATTTAATAATTAGAATAATATTGTGAATATTTTGCTATATCTGAAATTAATTATGGCAATTATGCGTTACGGGGCAATGAACGTCTGCGTGTTTTGAGACAGTTTTGTCTTTCGGAAACTTGTCCTCCCTTTTTTTCCGAACAAAACGGGACTACGCAACACTGTGGTTGCTCGATATTTTTATCGATATAGGTTTTTAAGCCACACTTAAAAACCTTACGCAACAGTGGCGCCATCTAGAAAGACAAAAAACGATAGCCCTAAGCTCATTGTGCAGTTCTAACTGAAAAAGAAATAATAAGTTTTCGTAAAAAAAAAAAAATTTTACGGCAAGATGTTTTTGCTGACTGTATGCAAAGAGAATATAACCACTACGTTTTAGTGTATGTTCATTGTCATGTAAACTTAATTTCCGTAGCAAATTTCAAGTCTACGCCATTAACCAATGAGGAGTTCCGTCCTGCGGAGACGATCCTGGCCTTGACTACTGCCAACTGCCAACCCTGCGAAAACCTGTTTATAGCCCTTATTACCCCACGATGAAAACAAATAATGGAACCGACTTCAAAAACCTTGATAATTATTTTCTATTACTTTAAAAGTCGGTGCCTCAGCACTAGCCAGCAGGAGTGGAACTAGGTGTTGTCACGTTAGTACTATTACCTATATATTCTGTCGTATAGTGGTCTACCTCACCTACATACTATATAATAATATTGGGCTTCAATCACTCCTGCTGGCTCGTGCTGAGGCACCAACTTCAAACTAGTATAAACTTATTTTCAAGGTTTTTAAAATTGCTCCATTTTTTTATCATTTTTTTTCATAGTTTTTAGTGATTTGTTGCCAAAGTGCATCTCACAACGATTCCATTATAACAGAGCACCGGTACCTACAGTACAGTCTTCTTTATTAGGTCCAGTTCACGAAATGATACTTTCTGATTGTAAAACTTGACTTGGTCTTAAAAATTCGAGGGTTGCCCTCGATTTCTCTAAGATCCCATCATCAGATCCTGAGTTGAGTGTCAATGGGACAAAAAAAAAACACGGAAATAAACAGACGAATTGAGAACCTCCTTCTTTTTTGAAGTCGGTTGAAAATACCACTACTATCTGTCAGGTTGGTAGAATGAGGGCTATCGTTTTTTGTCTCACTAGATGGCGCACTGTTGCGTGAGGTTTTTGAGTATGGTTTTGAAAGTTTGTTATTACGGGCGTGAAAACAAAGTTTAGATTAAAATCATATTTAATACACCTTAAAATATCGAGCATGCCACAGTGTTGCATAGTCCCCGTTTTGTTCGGAAAAAAGGGAGGACAAAGGTTTCCGAAAGACAAAACGTCTCAAAACACAAACATTCATTGCCCCGGAACGCATATTTGGCATAATTAATTTCATATATTGCAAAATATTCACAAAATTATTCTAATTCTAAATAAACCCGCATAGCTCACCCAAATACTATGAGATTTGACATTTCGGAGACCTCACGCTACACTAGCGCCTCTAGTGGCGAATTCATACGCGATAGCCCTCATTGAGATGACTTGATTTTGATTATGCATCTGTGGTTTTCGGCCGGGCTAAAACGAAACTCGAAGTTCGTGTCGTGCGGTCTCTTTGACACTTACACTGTTTAATACGAGAGCGAGAGGAACCGCATGACACGAACTTCGAGTTTCTAGTTTCGTAGTAGCCCTGCTGACACTTATACTATTTAATACAAGAGCGAGAGGGACGATACGTATAACAACAAATACTAAAAACAGAATAAAATAAATATTTAAGGGGTGCTCTTTACGGCAACAGGTAGTTGCTTGAAATATTTACAGAATATCAATTTGTATTTTAATTCACTTTAAAAATAAATAATTAAATTAAAATAGAATAAATATTTAAGGGGCTTCCATACGGCCAACGTGTTTTTTTTGTCCATTTTTGTTAGCTAATGTCTAATATTGGTACGGAAGTCCAACTCGCACTTGGCCGGTTTTTTTTATTTTGGTCGTGCGCAGCCGGGGCGTGTCGCTAGTATATATGATATTCCTCTACCCTCCAAATGTAGTATTGGCCTATTGAGACTTGGGATAGTATCAAAGAATAGTGGCCTGGGCCCGATTGCATAACAAAGTACAAGCTAATATTATTAGCGATTTTGTATTGAAATTCACTAATACTATTATTAGCTTGTACTTTATTATGCAATTGGACCCTGGCCACACTAGAAAAGAAACATTTAGCTAGAAATTAAAAAAGTATATATGGTTCTTGTCCTTTTCTTATCGTTCAAGCCAAATTCTATCTAATTATCCAATTTCATATGACGTATAGCATTTAAAATGTAATCTATTAGATTTTAGATTTCTGAACGAAAACCCATTTTGTTTATTTGCGTCACTTCCGGGCGCCTGCAGTTGGCCATTCTGGACGCTTCGCTAGGCGCAGGCAGCGCTGCCATCTTTCTTTTCCGTTATTAGTTGATTTGGCGCCTTTCCTGTGTTGGTTGTTCACGACTGTGGTGATTGTGTTACACGTTTCAAAATGGTGAGTTTTGCAAGAATTCGTGAAAAATAGTCGAATTTGTGGTGATTTTGTTGTGCGATTCGGTGAATTATGGTGTTATCTATCTACTGGCGAAGTTTCAGCCAAATACGACTAAATTTAATAGGATTTTTCGTGATTTTTAGGCTGGTGGTAAAGCGGGCAAAGATTCTGGCAAAGCCAAGGCGAAAGCCGTATCCCGATCAGCGAGAGCTGGTCTCCAGGTATGTAGATTAGTTATTATAATTTAATTGGTGAATTATAAACTCTACTTCATGAGGAAATTCTCAACGTAAAAATATTTTTCAATATTGAATAATACGCATGACCTCGCTAGTATGGCGGCGCTCAACTTCGTATACAGAAATCGATAGAGAAAATGTATCAATGACTTGTGTTTTTAGTTTCCCGTGGGAAGAATACATAGACATCTGAAAAATAGAACGACAAGCCATGGTCGTGTCGGAGCTACAGCTGCTGTTTATTCTGCGGCCATCCTGGAATATCTTACGGCCGAGGTAAGATTCAGTAATTCAGTAAACGACGCCTCTTGTCAATATGGCGGCTTAGCGCCAAACCATAATTATAATTCAGTTGTGTGTGTTCCTGAATAGGAGTGCTATTTTTCCAGTAAGATAATTGTACGGTTGTTTCTATTTTGTACAATTTAATGACTGCATTTTTGTATATTTTTCTAAGTCGTCAGAAGTCTTATTTGTTTTGGCGGGAAAATTGTTGTATTGTTTGGATTACTGTATTCAATTTTTTGTTATTTACATATTTAGACGAAGAAAAATCGGTACATTTATTCATGACACCGTTTAGTATTTGGAAGAATCAACTTTTTTTCATGTTTTAGATCTTTCATCTAAATTTTGGGAGGTGAATTAGATTCTAACGTATTATTTATTAGTAGGATTATTTATTACTATGCAAATACAGAGATTGTAATGAAGCTGTATTACGCAGGTGCTCGAGTTGGCAGGAAATGCTTCCAAGGATCTGAAGGTGAAGCGCATCACTCCCAGGCATTTGCAGCTGGCCATCCGAGGAGATGAAGAGCTGGACAGTTTGATCAAAGCCACTATTGCTGGTGGTGGTGTCATCCCACACATACACAAATCACTCATTGGCAAGAAAGGTGGCCCCGGAGCACCAGTTTAATTATAGGTATGAAAATAATGCATTTACTTTTGTAAGGGGAATGGTAGGTGGAGGAATATCTAAGCGTTTTGTCAAGTCAGTTAATCATCATTACCATCTCGTATTTATTACCACAATGAAAGTACAAGTTGCAATAATTTTGATAATGCATGATTTAGCATCAGTACAGTACCAACTTAGTTTTCATAAAACTATAACCCTGAGCATCATCTCTCTTCATAACACTTGCTGAAACGGTAATGACGAAAAAACACTAACAACAAAAACCCTGAATGTTTACCCTGGTTCTCACTTTGAAATGTGTGACTGAAGATAATCTAGTTGTCATGACATAACCCTGTTACAGTGTAAGCAATACTCTCACAAAATCAATTGGAGAACTTCAAAGATAATTACCTCTTCACTATACTTTGTTTTTTTAGGATTAGAAATAAGGTAAACAATCTTGACCAGTCTTTTTATTGAAAAACGTTTTTAATAAAATAAATAAAATCATATGTCCTTGCTAATTGTTACATATTTGCTGTGACTTATTTTTCAAGTTTAGAGGTTGACTTTTTTTTCATAAATAAATAACAATAAGAATTTTGAGTTGAACTCTATTCATATCACAAAATAAGAGGTAGCTTTAGGTACCAAAAGCAATTGAGTGATTATTGGTTAGTTAATAGTTAAGAGGGTAGCTTTTTTTTTTCATAAATAACAAACCTTATTGACATCAAAATTTTCATTTAATGATAGTTACATTTACACATTAAACTTGTTTTCAGGTATCCACTCGTAATAAAGTTCATACTGCATTTGACAAGTCTCCGGGCATGGCGGCAACATTGTAAAATTAACTTCTCAGCAGAATTGGTAAACATTGTTAACAACTAGTGATGTGGACAGTGGAGTGACTTCTGAGGATTCTTGTACCGGACTAAGCTTAGTTTAAGATTTAGAAATAAGAAGATTTGAATATGTTTGTATTAGTAATTAAGTTTCTGTTCATTCATGGGATATTTTTTACTCTGGACAAATGTGTTCAACTATTTTAGAGATAAAATTATTTGCTGCCAGTTTCACAGCTCTGTAACAGCCCGGTCAAGGTTTCAGCGTGTTGGGATTGGTGCAACATAATTTTGATTCAATGATTGCATTTTTAACTAAGATAAGCTGAAGTGTTGTTACTATTCTGTACCAACTTGATTTGTATTTTCATAAGGACATGATTGTATTAGCAATAGAAAAACATTGTTCTAAATTGTAATTTTGGTAATGATTGAACTGTTACAAGATGTAAGAAATGTATTTTGTTCTTTAAAATATATTGAGGAAGCACGAAAATCGTTTACTGGTCCCCTCTCAAAGTTTTTTTATGCTTACGACCCTACATACATAAGGACAATTTTGTCTATTTTGATCCCCTACTCCCAATTTAAGGCATGTAAGTTTTTTTTTTTTGCTATATACTAGTTCGGATAGAACAACGATTGTGCCAATGACAATGAGAAAAGGGAGCAGAATTCAATTGAAAAATATCACGGAATTTTGATAGGAACACGTAAGATTTATTAAGATCAAGACTGTCTTACGTAATTTTATTAACCCTGACGCAAAAGAGAGTGGTGTTATAAGCTTGATTGCTGTGTCTGTGGCACCGTAGCTCTCAAACGGGTGGACCGATAAGAAAGCGTTTTTTTTTTTATTTCAATGTTTCATCAAAATCGGTTTAGCCTTTTTTTAGGTATTGAACTTTGAAGTGAAAAAGTCGGGAGTTTTCCAACTTTGTTGTTTCATATCATAACAAAATATATAATATAGTATCAAATCACGGATAATATTTAGGATAACTTTATTTTCACAACTATAAGAACAGCCCAGTCATTCACGATGACGCGTGCCGTGGTTCTAACTAATTTTGACAAAATCACTCTTCTTTGTGGATGGCACTAGGTATAGGACCTTACCCATATCTTGCCAACGTCAACAGTCCTGCATTGCCACTGCTTGGAAATCCCTACTTATATTATAAATACGAAAGTAACTGTCCGTCTGTTACGCTTTTACATCGACACATTGAACCGAATTTGATGACGAAACATGTCTAAGAACCATTGCTAGAAAACCTGATTTCAAATAAAAAAAAAAAAACCGCATTCAAATCTGTCCACCTAGAGTTGACCTAGACTAGAGCTATGGTGTCACAGACAGACACACATGGCGGTCAAACTTATAACGCCCCTCTTTTTGTGTCGGGGGTTAAAAACCCAAAGCAAGATCAGCATAGAATGCCTTTTATTCCGGTAGAGGGCGCCACCGCGTGATAACCTAGATCCGCGCAGACGAAGTCGCGGGCATAAGCTAGTTCATTATACGTGCAATAAATTTAGTATGTAAATGTGTGTCAGCGATTTAGTGAGGTGTTTCGGACCTTAAGATAAGCTAACCTAACCAACAAAAAGTTAGAAAACCCCCGACTTTGTCACTTCAAAGTTCAATATCTCACGGCTGAACCGATTTTGATAAAACATATCTAAGAACCATCGCTAGAAAACCTGCTTTCCATAAAATAAAAAAACACATTCAAATCGGTCCACCCATTTAAGAGCTATGGTGCCACAGAGACATAGCGTACAAACTTACAAGACCCCTTTTTTGCGTCGGGTCGGGGGTTAAAATTAACAGGTATAGATGTGATTTTCTTGGCCTTAGGGAAAACAAAACGTGATTTACGTGACGAAGTGACACATACGTGACGTTGACAGCAGCTATTCAACCTAGTGTTGCCAGATTCGTAGATTTTCCGCTACAACTGGTAGCTAGCTAGAAGCACAATAAGCAATAGTACTACCGTACAGAAGGCTCTCTCGAACAAAAGTCAAGTTTAGGTATAAATCATTACCTACTCTTACGACTTGCACGCAAAATTGAAACTTATCATGTGACACGAGCGTTCATAATCCGTTGGGCATCGTTGAATCGAAACTGCAGGGCTACTCCGAAACTCGAAGATCGTGTCGTGCGGTCCCTCTCGCTCTCGTATTAAAATCATATATCGTAGTATAAGTGTCAAAGGGACCGCACGACACGAACTTCGAGTTTCGGAGTAGCCCTGCTGGTTTGGCGGCAAGAGCACAGGGTTCCCACTCGCCGATGAATAAAGATAACAGTGGGTAAACTGTCATCTCCCAGGATAACAGGATCAAAGGAATTTGGGCACAAATTTGTGCCTCTGGGAGAGGACAAGTTAATAAACAAGTAAATATTCCTTAACATACCTATATAACAACAAAGCATGACAATGATAACATAACTACCTTTGCCTACTACAGATTTCCGTATTGGCGAAATCATGTCTTAATATTATTTCTGACCAACCAATTACAGAATTTTATCAGTAGATAACTACAAACATACGAAACTATTACTAGGCAGGGACTTAGGAAATTAGAGAAGTAAATAGAACGACCTTTCAACATCTTTCGGAATGTTGAGAAATGATAATTCCGATTCCTTTATCTTCTTTTTAATTAATTAAACATCCGTAAACACAACAGTATAACTCAGACGGATTAAATCGTTTCGAAGTCATTGTTGCAAAATGAAATAAGTAGGTACCTACACAAAACACGCGCGACGCATCCAGCGTGCGAGCCGAACGGCAACCCATTGCCGTGCGCCTAATGATTAGGCGCTCCGGCCGAACGTACCTAAACTACGGAGTGTCTAACCCCTTTCAACGGAGAAATATTTCTTTTATGATGGTTTTTCTATTGGTAAAGTTTATAAACAACAGTTAGTGATAAGCCAACCACCAATATAAAAAGCTGTGCGGCTAATCTAATAGTTTTACGTCGAACCAATCATGCTTCGCTTTACACATTTTTATTTGGATGTTTCATGGTCGGTATCAGGGGGGCTACCTTCAGGGCTACTACGATTCTATAAACTCGAAGTTCGTGTCAGGCGGTCTCTCTGACGAAAGAGAGCTGAGCTGAGAGCGAGAGGGACGGTACGATACGAACTTCGAGTTTTGTAGTAGCCCTGCTTATCACCATGGGTAGCCAAAAAAAGTTGGCAACATTCATTCAAAGTCGCCATTTTGAGTACTTCGCAAATTGTTGTGTTAGTGTTAGTTTTATTTTAATTATGCATAGTGTGAAAGTAAAGTAACGTGTTTCTGCATTTGTGAATTGCTAAGAGAAAAGGACAATATTCTAATAATTAGCGTGTTTATGACATTAATAGTGCAATATCTTCATAATTTAATTGATTAGTCATGAGTTCGCGGCACCGTGATAGGAGTCGTTCGCGTTCTCGAGATCGTGATCGCCACAAGGATCGCGAACGCGACAAGGGCCGGGACCGGGACCGGGAGCGCGACCGCGACCGCGACCGCGACCGGGACAAAGACAGGGACCGCGAGCGCGACCGGGACCGCGGCCGCGACCGCGACAGGGATCGCCACCGCTCCAAGAGGTGAGGCTGTGACTCAGCGAGCTGCTGCTGGCACCTCACATTGTCTACGGGACTGTGTACATCACCTGCTGAAATTACGTGACATTGGATACATGATAGATGTTTAGTTGTTCACTGGCTTGTGCACATATGTTACAGAGACAAGGATGGTGAGCGCGCGCGGAGCCGTGACCGGCACAAGGAGAAGCGCCGCAGCCGCAGCCGCAGCCACAGCCGCGGCCGCAAGTCCAAGGACAGGTGAGCCAGGCCAGCTATACTGTTGCTCCACTGATCATGCCCTTCAATCCCTCATGAAATAAATATAGCACAAACAAAACCTTTACTGAAAGACATTATTAACAAAATTCCTCTGCTAGGGAGTGTCAAAACTAAAAAATAAAGCAGAAATAATAAATATTTGACTGTTATTGGTTATATTATTATTATTATTATTTTGTAATTCAGTCAAAGTCAAAATATCTTTATTCAATTTAGGCTATAACAAGCACTTATGAATGTAAAAAAAAAACTACCACCGGTTTGGAAAAACCTCTGTTGAAAAGAATCCGGCAAGAAACTCAATGACATATATATTTTTAAACAGATTTACAATATTATTAAATGATATCTATAAATCACAAGTATTTCACACAACTTTATTTTTAACACAGTAGGTTCGCTATTTGAAGGGAGCGCTAATGCGGATCGGAATTATTTCCAAATATCCCTGTCCATGATATAATCATTAACTTAATAATATGCCTTAAGTATTATGTCTTTTTGACAATAGATCTGAATTTTGTATTTATTATTTTTTTTTGGCATTTTTGACATTATTTCATTTTAATTGTATTCTGAGCAAATAAATTCTTTGAATCTTTAAATCAAACAAGTCATCAACTAGGGATTGTCAACAAGGATTTTAAATACTTCAGTTAGAAGGTAAAAACTTGTTATAGTGACAATAATCTGCAATTTAAAATAAATAAAAATTATAGGAAAATATTAAGAAATTTACCAACAGTTACAATGAGTTTGACTATAATCTGTAAATCCAAAGTATAAGAACTTTTGCTGTTTGATGTATGTAGATGTTGTGTTTATTAATATGATGGTGTTTGGTGCGTGCAGGGATGGTACGATAGCGCTGCTGGACCAGATGGTGGGCACCACGACGAAGGCGACGGCGCGCGCTGTGGCCGGCGCCACCGCCGCCAACCCCGCCGCGCACGCCGCCATCCTCGCCGCCGCCGCCGTCGCCCAGGTACTGCCCAGACACTGCCCTACTGTTGCGACACTATCTGCCACTTGCACCTTCTTAATGTAGCTGACAGGCCCCAGTCTGCTTTCACAGGGTACTAACCGTGATGTTACTTAGTAAAAGGGACAGCACTAGAAAGAAAATGATCTCAAAGGAGGTAGTGAACAAAAACAAAGGAAGGTTTCACAAGTCAATAATTGGGAAACACCACCTCAGTAGAGTACTTACGTAGTTTCACGGGTCCATCCATTTTATACCTACAAAAGAGTATAATGTGTGTAACACTGATAAACAAAGCACAGCCTAAATCACTGGCTCTAGAGTCTTGAAAATTGGCAGGACATATTCCCTGAGGATCACTAAGGTGGGATGTTACAGAATTCTTATGAGATAGAAAAGACGGCCAGTGAAATTACTGGCACGCGAGGTATCCCATCTTAGGCCCTTAGGTTGGCAACGCGTCTGCAATATCCCTGGTGGTGCAGATGTTTATGGTCGGTGGTGATCTCTTACCATCAGGAGACCCATTTGCTTGTTTGCCATCCAGTCAATTAAAAAAAACTAACAAATTTTTATTATTTCTATGTATTTGAAGTTGTGTTATATTATGAAGCTAGTTTTAGATAATTTTAAAATTACCTACTTACATTCATAACATTCCTATATTTTGAGTATAAATTTTAATTAACAATCTGCTAGGTACTTCTGGTTGGAGCACTTGTTGCCTGCCAAAGATGAATAGATTCAGCATGAAAGTATTTGGGAAATAGTCTTAGAGCAACTCAGGTTTCCTACCGGAAGGGAGTAGCCTTAGCGGTAGATTACCTTTAACCCTTTAACCGCCATTGTCTGAATTATAAGACAAAAATTATCCAGCTCATTTCGCCGCAGTATTATAATTAAGACAAAATGTCATATAGTTTCGATGTAGGTGGCGATACGGGCACGTACGAATGAAAACGTAGTGGCTGTTAAAAGGTTAAAACAGTTCTGGCGTTTGTTGCATTGGGAAATGTGCACACAAGTGCAGTTCCGCACACTTACATGCAAAAATAAAACTGCCACCTGACTGTAATGACGACGTTAACACATAAATAATCCAACTATACACTAATAATTCGTGTACACATGACTCAAAACTCACACATTGACAGTAAGATCACTTTTTCATTTGTTCATCGGCGAAAAGTCGGATTTATCGCTTGACCATCCGAAATTTGTACGAATTAGCGGACTCGATGTTGGTAAACGAATCGGGCAATAATGTACGACTTTGTTGTTTAAATGTAATCATCATCATCATCAGCCGGAAGACGTCCACTGCTGGACAAAGGCCTCCCCCTTAGAACGCCACAATGAACGACAACTCGCCACTTGCATCCACCGGTTTCCCGCCTCTCACGCTTCTCTGTAAATGTAATCAATAGCAATAATACGATAACAATTTACTTACATGTGAAATGTAACACCATCTTTTTGCAAGCTTGATGTCCCAGATCACTTTTTACAGCAGAAAACTGAACAATTCGGCATTTTTAGCACTTTAGCGTTCACTCGCGCGACTCGGTTCGGTCTAGTAGTTTGAAATCCGAGCGCGCCTTGTTTTATAAAATTCGTATGCCCAGTTAGGCCTGTACTTTGACAGAGGGGAACGCGGCGAATGGCTACTCCCTACCGTAGGAAGCCCGCGTTGCTCTAAGAAAAATAGTAAATATGAATTTGTAATGATTTCAGCATAATAACAATGAGTGCCAGGTACCTACATCTTTTGCAAGTGTTTTTTTTTTCATTTACTGGAATGACTCATAATAAATACTCATGATCATAATGAATTGATGGCCATTAATATTGTGTTGTAGAAATATGTCAACTACATGGTAAGAATACTCGTTTTATTTCTTATTTTCATTAGATTGTAAAGCGGCTCGTAGACGGGCCATATTTTCACTGCAATTTGTGGCCGGCAACTATTGGTGTCCCTCTCTTACTCACATGTTAGACAGGGACACCAATAGTTGCCGGCCACATATTGCAGTGAAAATATGGCCCGTCTAGGAGCCCCTTAACAGGTACAAAATTGTTCATACTTACCTATATTTTTAATTTGATTAATTCAAAACATTTAGGATTGTTTGTATGAGGGGTGGCATGTGGTCCATTCTACTTAATTATTATTATTATATTATACATAACTTTATTAATGTAACGTTATTTGCATATAACTTTCCGAAGACGCCTCTGCTTAAAATGTATTTGGTTCTCACGTCAACTTGCTTCATTGCGATTAGACAACGTGAATAATTAGATTAAATATCTAACACACAATTGCTTTGTTAACTAACTACGGTAAGTAAAAAAATATATATACATATTTATTACCATGTTACCAGCTTATTATGGCAATAAGGTACTATTAGAAAATACAATGTGTAAGACACTAGTTTCACCGCCAGCGAGAAGTGTTTTTAATATGTAAATTGTACTGGTTTTTCCGAGCGACTGTCATACTACAAGACACTTCTCGTTACTCGCTGCGCTGCAGTGGGACTAGTGCAACCCCTCGTATGCTTGAGATGAGACACGCATCTGTGTCAAATGTAAGGCTATCATTCTGTTTTTTTTTAATCAGCAGAATTTGTGGTTATTAAAACTAGAATTCAGCACAAAGCGAGTAAAAAACGAGTCTATCAGTCTCTCAAAGGGCCGGCGACGCACCTGTGATACGTGTTGGCAGGTAGGTGTCTATGGGCGGCGGTGATTACTTCACATCAGGTGACCCGCATACGAGGGGTTGAGTGACATTATGCTACATGTGTACAATGTGTATATTTTTTTGGCAACAATCAATATGCAAATTGAAATAGATTGAGGTTGTGAGATGTGGTGTCAGACGTTCGTGGCGGCGCGTCGCATCGCGGCGCCGGTGCAGCCGGCGGCGGCGGCGGCGGCGGCGCTGTCGGCGGCCACGGCCATCCCGCCGCCCACCTCCGTGCAGCAGAAGCTGGAGCTCATGCAGGCGCGCTCCGAGGCGCGCTACCGCGACAAGCCCGCGCCCGCCGCCCACGACTACCACCCCGACGACGACAAGGACGACGGACAAGGTAACACCGCACCACACACACCACACACACTGCCCTTGCCCTGCCCACGTGACAAGCAAACAACAACCGTACAGTAACGGCAGCACCAATATCTGACACGACAAAGCGTGCATTCTCTGTACCAGCCATTCTCAAAGTGTGCTCCACGGACTCTGACGCTCCGTGAAGATTCTGCGGGGGTACCGCAAAAAGACTGCAAATAGTTAAAAGTAGTAACTTAAAGTGTACCGTAAGGTGGCAAAGTACAATCTCCCATTCAATTATGTAGTTGTTTTTGCCTATAATAGGGCTCCATCACCAAAAAACTGAAAACCGCTGCTCTTGCTCTATACTAAGTACTTACTCTATTTCTAGGGCCAGTAGGATGTGTCAGATATTGTTGCACGTTCTGCTGTGGCAGATATTAATTCAGGCGACTGTACATGAACGCTTTGGGCTTAAAACCACTAAATTTCATAATACCTTATTCACTAATACCCCTAATTTTCAAATTACCATGGGCTCATAATATCTAAAATGTCAAATTGTCTCTTGTATTAAAATGAACGAAATTCATTATGACTTTGACTTAAAAAAATGTCATATTCTCTAAATACCTAAAGATTGAAATGCACAATTCATTCAAATACCGAATGACAGAAACTACAAAATATTAAAACAACTCAAACCGAAAACACCCAAAAGGCAAAATGCCTAATTTTTTTTCACAGGTGGTGTTTGAGAAATTTGATGTTGATATATTTCCTGTTCAACATACAAATTTAGGTATGTTAACTTTTGGTAGTTTTAAGCATATGTTGTTTTGCCATGAAAGTGATTTTGAAGTTTAGGTATTATGAGGCTAAGGTATTTTGAAATTCAGCCATATTAAGATTCCGGTGTTAAAAGAAAACAAAATTAGGCATTCTGCGATTTAGGTATTTTGAGACCAAGATGTTCTGAGATCTGGGAATATTGATAAAAAGGTAAAATGCAATTTAGAAGTTATAAGCCCAAAGCACATGAACACCTGAGGCGAGCTCTCTCACTACACAAAATGTTCACTCCATGCCATTGGAACTATTATCCACTGTATTAAAAATAAAAACTTAGTTTAAAATGTCTACCCTATTTAAAATAGACATCTGCTTTACTGAAACAATTCCATATATGTTTTATAAAGCAGACAATATGCCTTCAAAGGTCCAACCAAAGCCTAATCTATAAACTTTGTAGTTGAAATGGATGGAAAAAGAATTGTTGATTTTGGTCAAAAACATAATTATTATTTTTACACCAAGATAACCTTTAGTAAATAATTTAATTTATTAAGGCCTGTCTCACTACTTATCGATGTTTTTTTTGTGACAGATAAATGTGATGCCTTCTCTGTTTCTTTTAATACAACAAGCAGAGACACCATCACTGAATCTGTCACAGAAAAATTATCAATGAGTGGTGACACAAGCCCCGAGCTTGATGGTTCGTAATTGTGATAAATATGTGTTATAGATAAATGGCAAATTTATGGTAAGAAATACTCAGTTTTATTAAAACGCTTTATTGAAATTTATAATTTAATCCAAAAAACTTAACCCTTTGAGATTTCCAATGTTAAAATGACCCAGTGATATTACATATTAAACTGTGAAGGAACTGTTTCGCCTATGATAGTAAATAGATGCTTAATTATCGTCGGCATTCGCAAAGAAGTCGAGCGCTTATGCCCGGTTCACATTATTCCAGTAAAATCGGCACGAGTAGGCAGTAGCGACACATTGCGGGGTCACAATCCAAACGAGTTGCACAAGATCGATCGAGCACCGCAGTGTCATACTACTGGAATAATGTGTACCGGCCATTACAATAGAAGCAGGTATTGAGGTGTGTGTGTGTGTGTGTGTGTGCGGCAGGCCCGCCGGGCGAGACGGCGGCGGAGCGACGCGCGCGGCGGCGGCGCACGCGCTGGACGGGCGGCGAGCACGACAAGACCTTCATCCCCGGCCTGCCCACCGCGCTGCCCTCCACGCTCACGCCCCAGCAGGAGGAACAGTACCTACGTGAGTACTGACTACTGACCACTGACCACTGACCACTGACTACCACACACCACGCGACACGACACACTTCTTGTATTGTATTACACCCGTGTCGCTGTCTATATTTTACTACTCGTAAAACTCGTTACCCGTTACTCGTTATCTCTAAAGGCGGAGACATACTACTAAAACGCGACGTTACGCCGCGTCGTCCGACGCATATTTGTATTAGCAACTGACCATAATAATAATAAATATAAGTGTCGCAAGCGCGGCGTGGCGTCGGGTTTTAATAGTATGTATGTCCGCACCTTTAACCGAGCCAGATTTTTAAACAGATGACTGGTCGTTACTAAATTAATATACTAGTTTTCGAATGATATATCGGTCTGTGCATTTAAAAATCCGGATGATTTTTAATACAGTCGAACGAAAAATAGTAGACCTGTTCATAGTGATATTGACTTTTTTAATGTTTGCAGTCAATCTGTGAGTTTGAAAATCTAGATTGGTTTGTTTTATTGAATTTGTTGTTGAAATTTAATGTTAGGGTATACCCTGTCTTATATGTTTGTGTTCTATACTGACTGTTGTTTTTTTTTCATATTGTTTAATTATACATGTTTCTGTCAACTGTTGAAAAACATTGTCTTCCATGTTTAAAACCACAAATATTGATTGAGAGAATTATTTACTGTATATCATCTCTATCCGTCAACTTTTTATTTGTTTGTCTATACCATAATATCTACTGAAGTGATTAATATCTGGCTGTGATTATAGTTTCTGTGCAAATGTATCCGTCCTGACAACTCCTAGTAATCTTTTGCTCGTATCAAAATTGACTTTAAATTTCAGCGTAAATGACAGTAGCATACAAAGTTCCCGACGACGTTACCGGACCGTCCGGCCGTCATGTCCCTCCGAACCACTATTAGTATTGTTGTAGAGTAGGTAAGTGGCGCGAGGGTGGTTGGGGGGTGTTGTGCGGGTGTGTTCTAATGCGTCGGTGTGGCCGCGCGCGCGGGCTAACCCCTTCCCTTGCAGTGCAGCTGCAGATCGAGGAGGTCAGCCGCAAGCTGCGCTCCGGAGACCTCGGCATCCCCGCCAACATCGACGAGAGGTAACCATCGCCAACCGCCGCCGCCGCCGCCGCCTTGGCTGCCGGTTGTATGCGCCTCATAAGGTGACCCGGCGAAGGCCGATCCGAACGTCCCAGATACCTGATCGTGTACCGAGTGCTACGCTATCCATGACCTAATTTTTCTTATAAGAATACTCGGATTGTGGATAACGACGTTAGCATTTATTTATTCAGACTCGGATCCGCCTTCGCGACGAATGAGCTTTTTCAAACATTTTTCTTTACAAAACGATTACAATGAGTGCATAATTACGTCGTTCTGTTTCCAGGACAGATGTTAGACGGCCGACGAACTTCCGCGGTTTCTCTAATCAGAGCTGATCTAATACTTGTCTCGATCTAGCACTTCCATGACATTTAGATTCATTAGCAAATGATCCGATAACAATATGTTCTCACTCTCAAATATTCAATGTAATTGTAGCTGAATTTGAGTCGCGTCGACAGACGACTTCCCCTGTAATTATTGCTGGTAGATAGAATAAGAATATTAAATATTAATGATATACGTTCTAAAAAAATAATTAAACAAAGCAGTAGGTGCCAGCCGGCGCACGGCCACTAATGCCAGCTTGTCATGTTGCAGGTGAACCGACAGACAAACATACAAACTAATGGTTCATTAATAATCACTCTTTTCAGCAACAGGAAGTTAATCATTAATTTCTTTCTAATCTAATTATTTTCAGGGTTAACTTTGTAATTTAAATTGCAGGTTTAATCGAATATAATGAAACATTTCCTTCTCAGGGTGTTAGGACGCGGTTTAGGTGTAGGGGCGGGCGGGCCGCACGCTCAGCACTTAGCTCATTAGGCGGCGCGGCGCCCGACACATCCCGCACATTAACATGACCAGTGACCACTAGTCTAGCGGTAGCGACAACATCCACAACCATGTTAGGCTGTACACGATTATTTCGTCAGGACCTCACTCAAAACTGTAAAAAGGCAAATGCTGTCTGCCTCTTTGCTAAATATCTTGAAGTGAATAAAAGTAAATAAGTATCTGTTTGCACAGTAAAGTTCAAGTTTGCACTAATTATTTATTCGAAACGTGCAAGTAGAGGAGCTTACTGTTTATTCCCTTCAGCCACATTGTGATTTGATCGACGACTGCCACCCTCGCGTATCCCGAGCTCCCGACCACGCGTGCACAATGAAAGTTAAATAAATCCAGCGTAACTGCACATTCCGCAGCGATCATTTTTGTGTGCTCCAGGTGAATTGTCTAAAAATTGGCCTTTTTATCGAGTAAAAAGTTAACGGAATTCGTCAAACTAAAGATGTTAAGGAATACCCATACGCCTAAAATAAAAATAAATGTATTGTTAAATGCGTAATCTGCTTCACGATGTCTGTTATCACATTTATTTTTTATTTATCAAAATATCGCGAGGAGTTCCCAAAACGCACCAGACCAGCGTGGGAACTACGGCCCAAGCCCTCTCATTCTGAGAGGAGGCCTGTGCCCGGCAAAGGGACACGAATATAGGCTGGGATGATGATGAAAGTCGCGACAATCGAACGTGGAGCACGCGAAGCCTTGTTTGGTGTGTTGTGCGCGGGTGGTGGGTGGGGGGTGGTGGGAGCGGCCCGGTACAGCGCGGTGTGTGACGGGCAGGTCGCCGTCGCCGGAGCCGATCTACTCGACGGACGGCAAGCGGCTGAACACGCGCGAGTACCGCACGCGCCGCAAGCTGGAGGAGGAGCGCCACCGCCTCGTCACGCGCATGCAGACCATCAACCCAGACTTCAAACCGCCGCCTGACTACAAGTACGTACACGCACTACACACACACACACACACACACACACACACACACACACACTGACCTAAACACGGTACAGAATTATAGGGTCAGTCAAGGAAGAAACCAATGGGGATGAACAAAAAAGACTGACCCAAGCACCCCGCAGAGAATGCATGCTCCTCTCCCGGCTTTCCAGCATATGGCTGAAACAAGTTTCTGCACGTAAATAAGAAACTCCTCCAATACTGTTCTTCCCGCAATAAGCTCCAGGGAGCAGGTTCAATATGGCGTCTGCAAAAAAAAATGGCGGAGGAATGAAATTAAAGCTAATAATTAGCCCATTCTAAATCGACGCTCGAAATTTTGGTTGAAGTGCGGTGAAAAATGCTGATTTGATTATCCGCTTCTGTTTGAAACACTTGACTGTGCGCTTCCTGAACCCGCCTAAGTGTGATGCAGACTGCCAACCAATATTATAATGTTCGACTGCATAATCTAGTTTCTTTTTTATGAACTTGTCGACCTCTTTTTATATTTGATACCCAAAGTGCTCCATATAAACTTTCAGGGGTCTACGAAGTCAAAAAAATCGTTTACACACAAACAAACAATCTTATTTTAAAACGAATATACTCATTCCGCTGTGGGTAAAAAATGTGAGGTGTGTGTTGCAGCCGCCGATAATCCGCGTGCACGATAAGGTGATGATCCCCCAGGAGCAGCACCCCGACATCAACTTCGTGGGGCTGCTGATCGGGCCGCGCGGGAACACGCTCAAGGCCATGGAGAAGGAGACCGGCGCCAAGATCATCATCCGCGGGAAGGGCTCCGTCAAGGAGGGCAAGGTGCAGCCACCATCACACCTTCTTGATCGTATTGTGCACCGCCTCTTTGAATTGCTCTTCTAAAGCAAGAGCTTACTAAAGCCGTTGAAAGCAACCGCCCCGTACAACATCCGCGCTCCCTTCGCAGGGGACGAGACATTCGACATTTGGTGTATAATTGTGATGTAATAGTCGTAAAGTACATACATAATTGTTCGTGAAGGTGGGGCGCAAGGACGGGCAGCCGCTGCCGGGCGAGGACGAGCCGCTGCACGCGTACATCACGGCCACCAGCGCGGACTGCGTGCGCAAGGCGCTCGACAAGATAAAGGAGGTCAGTGGGGCACAGAACTATCGAGCCACACACGGGTGACAGAACTATCGAGCCACACACGGGTGACAGAACTATCGAGCCACACACGGGTGACAGAACTATCGAGCCACACTCGGGTGACAGAACTATCGAGCCACACTCGGTGACAGAACTATCGAGCCACACACGGGTGACAGAACTATCAAGCCAACTCGGGTGACAGAACTATTCGAGCCACACGGGTGACAGAACTATCGAGCTTTTTCTTTCTAACTAGAAACTTATTGATGGCCACTCGTTGACGCTATCGACCAGACACGGTAATGCTTGGTTGAGCAACAATTTGACAGTATCGCCGATCAGAACTTTGACGTGAATTCTGTTCATGAGCCACAATGAGACAGAATTGGTAATCTGGCTGGCCTGATGTTGATACAGAAATTGTTGTAAATGAAACTATATTCATATGTGTTTGTCTTTTTAACATTAATATAATTTTCGTTGAAGGTTTTTATGTAGTAAGTTATAAACTGATAAGTTCGCGCGACACGCGGTACCATCGGATCGAAAGCGGGCACGTGGTGTGTCAGCTGTCAGCTGTCGTGTGACGTGTCGTACGTTTGCGCAGGTGATCCGTCAGGGCGTGGAGGTGCCGGAGGGGCAGAACGACCTGCGGCGCATGCAGCTGCGGGAGCTGGCGCAGCTCAACGGGACCTCAGGGAGAGCGACGCGCCGCGCTGCGCCAACTGCGCCGCCGCCGACCACCGCACCTGCTCTGTCCCGACAAGCCCAACGTCACCAGCAGCGTCGTCTGCAGCGCGTGCGGCGGCGCCGGACACATCGCCAAGGACTGCCGCGCCAGGCGACCCGGACACGCGCCCCAGCACCCCGCCTGACAAGGTACATCTACACTACACTACGTCACGTCTCAAGCGGCCCTCTAACGCGACTCGCACGATATTTATAGCACTCCTAAACTTGGCTTAACACACTCGCCGAACTCATGCAATATGATCGAGTGATATCCATAAAAGAGCTGTGTGTGATACCCTCGTGCCGTGCGGCCAATGTGAATGTACACAATAACATCAAGGGAATTAGGAGTCTATGACAATGTAACAAAGTAAAAACTCTTTTGTTTTTCTATTGTTTTACACCATGCCAGTTTGACGGCAGTTTGACTTTATTCTCGAAACAATTGGATTCTAATTGCTTTATAATTTTTTTTTCAAAATATTTATATGGTGGGCTTCAGGAGGATACGCGAACTGATACAGATAATGGTTCCTTTTTAAGTCCAGTTTAGACTTGCAAGAAAAATCGTACAAGTTGCATTACATTGCGGCGCTCGATTGACCGCTACAAACAAACTCGTTGGCTTTGCGATCTCGCAGCATGATGCGACTGGGAAGGTTTTTCTGGCAAGTCTAAACCAGACTTTAAAATAGCGTCTTTAAAAAAATCGTCTATCCGCGGAAACTATGCAATTTTTCGGGATAAAAACTATCATATGTCCTTCCCCGAGACAAACTGTCTGTATACCGAATTTCATCTAAATCGGGCTGCGGTTGAGACGTGTTGAGGTTACAAATAAACAAACAGACTTACAAGCTTTCGCATTTATAATATAATGGGGTAACTGCTTGTAGGTAAATTATTTAACTGCTCCCAGAATTAAAACAGTTTCTAAGCTGAGCTGCGCGCAGTCAGACAGATTATGATAATATGAGTTTCTCATAGACATATGAAACCATAAAAATATATCGAGTACTATGAATTAATAAATTGATGAATTTAAGTGAAAGAACCTAGGGTTTTCCTTCTAGAAGAATATCACAGTACGATATTTTTGTTCCATTTTCGCAGATAGTCTGCAAAAATGTATCAACAAATTAAAAGTAGAAGTAATTTCCAGTACACAGGCGAAGTATCCGCCTTTGCCAATTCGTATGTGTCATCGAGCCGCATTTATATCCGAGTTGTGTTCCAGGCCAAGATCGACGAGGAGTACATGTCTCTGATGGCGGAGCTGGGCGAGGCGCCGCTGGCGCGGCGCGGGCGGGGGCGGGGCGGGGGCGGCGGCGGAGGCGGGGGCGGCGCGCGGCGCTTCGGCGGGCTGTTCCAGGGACAGCAGCCCGGCGCGCCATCATGCCCGCTCCTATGGGTACGCACATCACTTTAAACTGGATATACAGCCTTATTCATAAAAACCTTAATTGAGGTTTGATCGGTCTGTTACTTAGCAGACTGATTAAGCTTAATAGACGGTTGTCAAGAAGTATGATTCACACTTGCTAGCAGTCTGCTAGTTGTTGAGCTGCTGATAGACGGATTAGACGCGTTATGTTGGCCACCTTGACAAATCAAAGACAAAAATGGCCTAATCGATAATTAAAAAAAAATTGGCAGCAGTGACAGCAAATTAGCAGGAAAAAAAATAAAAGCGAGATTTTGTTTTCCCGCCATTTCCGAATCGCATGTTTATGTGTGCAAAAAGTCATAATTATGTTAATCATCCTATTTTTTTTCATATTTATTGTTAATTTATTGTTGCTAATTTAGAGGATTTTTAAATACAAATCCTGAAAATAAATTTTCCAGTTTTTTTTTTTTAATCTTTACGTAGCCCTGCCTTCACTATAAATATCTTCGGTATGGTTTTTTGCTCGTGTCAAAGTCAGCTGT
>NC_133484.1:20647969-20649068 GCF_025370935.1 Choristoneura fumiferana
TTAGTCTCGTCAGTCTTGGTCTCGTTAATCTTAATCTCATTAGTCTTAGTCTCGTTAGTCTTAGTCTCATTACATTAGCCTTAGGGGCTGTTTCACCATCCATTGATTAGTGTTAACTGGCGGTTAGGTGTGATGCCGTCTCTATTTGTTTTGTTCGAATAGACGGAGACGGCATCACATTTAACCGTCAGTTAACGCTAATCAATGGCTGGTGAAACAGCCCCTTAGTGTCTTTTTCGTCACCCAATAGTATGACTGTAAAGCCGGGGCGGCCGGCTGAATAATATATACGAGTATGTAGAATCAGCCTGTATGTCTACGTAGAATTCGTTTATATCGCTATCCCGCGGGATCAATAAAAAAATCCGGGATCGCTCTTTTGAAAGTAGACTAGGACTCACGACTATAGGCTATAAAGACTCATAAAAATACTTACCTAACAAACTCCTGTCTCAAATTAAAAGCGACATCCTTGTTGGAGTCCACGAACAACTTGACGGGTTTCTGGAGCGAGACGGCGGCGAGGTCCTTGACCTCCTCGCTCATGGTGGCAGAGAACAGCATGGTCTGTCGCTTGGGGGAGCACTGGCGGATGATCTCCTTCATTTGCTCTGCAAAGTATTCGTCTAGCATCCTGGGGAAATATTTTTTTTGTAATTTGAACAACAACTCAACAGTTCGCCTTTGTACATATATTTCATTGTTTGTCATCTGTGTTTGTTTACTTATTTTGTACAATAAAGAGTTTACATACATACATACATACAACTGGCTAGGGCCACACACATCGCGATAACGCGAACATTCGCCTTATCGCGATATATTGTAGCCAAATATTCGCGAATACTTCGGCACTTCGGGCGAAGCCGCAGACACTTCGCCCCACTGTCGGTAAACTCGCGCACATCAAAGGGTTTCTTTATCGATCGATATTTCTTTGTTTGCAATGTGGCCCTGCACAAATGCCGTAGGCCGAAAACGAAGTTTTATCGCAATAATTTTTATCGCGATGTGTGTGGCCCTACCATTACAATTAATAGAACTCCCCTAAACAGTAAACAAATATAAATTTAAAGGCAGTTTTATGAAACGGTTAAAG
>NC_133484.1:20649294-20657431 GCF_025370935.1 Choristoneura fumiferana
TTGAAGTCAATTAGTACCATGCCGAAGCCCTGATGAGTTGTGATTGTGGAAGACTAGATACTTAATATAAAATATGTATGTTTGCATTTCGTCACTACTTTTAATAAAAAAGCTTGTACCTCAAAACCAATAATTTTTGTGAGTGAAGCTTATAAATAACTTTGCTTGGGCTAAAACTCGAAAACATGCGTTTTCCCAGAGATAAGACTAAGCTAGATTGACTGTTTGTCTCCAAAAACCCCATTGTATCAAATTTCATCAAAATTGTTAGAGCTGTTTCCAAGATCCCTGAAATAAATAAGTAAAAATACAAGAATTGCTTGTTTAAAGATATAAGATTAGTTCAAGAAACAATTATTATTTATTTATCATATGGCTTACAAATCACTTCGTAAGGTATTCTGCTGCTTCGTTTGTGAGGGTTTTCTATCCTCTCTCCGTATTTTGTTAGTGGGCACTCCAATTTTGTTGGTATTATGTAGGTAGATTTAAGTTGTGATCACGTGACAGGTTAGATTTCTACCCATATATGTCAGTCGGATTTTGGTAAAGATCGAATAAACAAGCACAATTCATGCTAAACTGATTATTTATTTAAAACATAACATTGGCGACGAGTAAATGTGAAAATGGGTGATAAATCATATATCGCGAACATAGTGTTGCCGGGCAAGTTCATACCGAATAAGGATAACTGGGAAAACTACCGCGAGCAGCTGTTTTTCGCGTTGGAGGCATCAGGCCCATTGGAAAGCGTGCAGAAACGTGCCTTGTTTTTGTCACAATGCGGCAAGGAGGCGTTTGCATTGATTGTGTCTTTGTTATCACCAAAAAGGCCCAGTGAAGTCGAATTTGACGAAATAGTTGAGTTGTTGAACCAATTCTTTGTACCCACACCGCATCCGATATTAGAAACTGAGAAATTCTACAACAGGAAGCAAAGGAGCAACGAGTCAATCACAAGTTTCGTGGCGGCGTTGCACGACATCAGCTCCCGTTGTAAGTTTAGTGATATGCCGCGCCGGATAGTGGAGCAGATTATACTTGGGGTCAAAGATGGAGGATTAAAAAAGGAGCTTCTGAAAATAGAGGTTACCGATTTAACATATGACAAAGTGGTTCAACGTGCGCTTAATTATGAGGCCGTTTCCGAGAGTAATGTATCAGCGAGAACACATTGTGATGTCACTCTGATGAGTCCTAGTACGAGCGCAGATTCGAGTGAGCCAATGGATGTAAACGCTGTTCAAACGAAGCAGTGCGTGCATTGTGCGAAGCGACACGCTAATTTACGTTGTAAGTTTCGGAACGCAACGTGTTACAAATGTCACAAGAAAGGACATACCAAAGCCGCCTGCGAAGCAAACTTGATTAAAACGGGAAAAACACACGTAAACAAATGTGACGAGTGTTGCTCGGCTTCCGACGGGGAATCAAGTGTCAAAGAAGACAGCGCGGAAGACAATCACGGCATTAACGGCATTTACGACAGAGTGCACGGCATGTCAGGCGCCGGCGCCGCGCGCGTGCGGCCTGTCATGGTGCAACTGACGGCCAACGGCGTGCCGCTGGTGATGGAGGTGGACTCCGGCTCCGCGCGCACCATCCTGCCGCACAGTCTGTACCGGCAGCACCGTCAAGCGTTCCCCGCTCAGCTGAAACCGTGCAAGACCAAGTTAGTCACATGGACAGATGACGTGTTGAAGATCGTAGGCGAAATGATAGTGGACGTTGTATACAACGGTATAAGTGTTAAGTTGCCGTTGTTAGTGAGCTGCGGCAAGGGACCGGCGTTACTAGGACGTGCGTGGTTCGAGCCCTTAGGCATTTCGATTCAGGGCGTGAACTCAGTAATCGAAGAGACAGTGGACTTTGCATCGAAGTTTCCGCAGCTGTTTGACGACAGCATGGACAAGTACAGTGGACCGCTAGTGCATATAGACTGTAAGGAAGGAGTGAGTCCTGTTTTCTTGCGTTGTCGTCCTGTTCCTTTCCCGTTACGTGAGAAGGTTAATGAACAGTTAAACAAGATGGTGACAGACGGAATAATCTCGCCGGTAAAACACTCGCGCTGGGCAACACCACTGACTATAGTGCCTAAGCCCGATGGATCGCTACGACTATGTGGAGATTATAGGAGCACAGTTAATGCGTCGTGCCTAGCTGACAGCTACCCACTGCCGACGTCGAACGAAGCTTTTTTTGCTTTGGCGGGGGAAAATATTTTTCAAAGGTGGACCTCAAGCAAGCGTACAACCAGTTAAAAGTAGACGATGAGACAGCAGAGCTTCTCACACTCAACACACCCTTGGGGTTGATGAGAATGAATCGACTGGCTTATGGTGTTAATGCTGCGACGGCAATTTTCCAGAGGCTAATGAGTTCGATACTGGCGGGAATACAAGGAGTTGCCTGTTTACTTGATGATGTGGTGGTCTGCGGCTCAACGTTACAAGAACACAATGAGAGACTTTTGCTGGTACTGAAAAGGCTTGAAGACCTTGGACTGAAGTTAAATAGAGCGAAATGCATTTTTTCGTCAAGAAGAGTGACCTTTTTGGGTTATGAGATTGATGACACCGGAGTACATCCTTCTCAAGAGAAAATCCGAGAGATTTCTAAGAAACCAGCTCCATCAAACAAAAAGACACTGAAAGCATTTCTAGGCTTATACAATTTTTATGAGCGATTCCTGAAGGATAAAACGATTGTATTGGAGCCTCTGTACAAACTACTGAAAGAGAATGTAAAATGGCAATGGGGTACCCCTGAGCAGGCAGCTTTTGATAAAGCTAAATCTCTGCTGACTTCTGACTTGACGTTGGTGCATTACAGCCTAGAGAGAGAGCTTTATATGCTGTGTGATGCAAGCGAATATGGAGTTGGAGCAGTATTGGTTCATAAGATGGATGATGGCACAGAGAGACCAGTTATAATGGGTTCAAGAACCATGCAACCTCATGAACGTCGTTATGCTCAGATCGATAAAGAGGCCTTAGCAATTATGTTTGGCCTGAAAAAGTTCAGACAGTATTTGTTGGGACGAAAATTTGTGATATTTACAGACCACAAACCTCTTCTAGGAATTTTTGGCCGAAATAAACCAATACCAGAATTGGTTTCCAATAGGATGTTAAGATGGGCATTGACTCTAAATACATTTGATTATGAGCTTAAACACCGTCCTGGGAAAGACATGGGCAATGCCGACAGTCTCAGTCGTTGGCCCACTCCACATACCAGAGAAGATCATGATGATGACGAGCTTGATATATTCTTACTGGAACAATCTGATATTGATTCCAAGGCTATTGCTAAAGAAACAGATAAAGATCAGGTGCTAAAAAGAGTCAAATATTATCTTTTACATGGTTGGCCAAATACAACAGAAGACCCTGAAATACTGCCCTATCATAGAAGAAGAGACTACTTGTCATTAAACAAAAACTGCATTTTGTGGTCTAACAGAGTATTAATACCCAAAGTGCTACAGGGCAATGTACTAAGAAAACTGCATGAAGGCCATTATGGAATGGTGCAAACAAAATGACAGCTAGAGGATACATATGGTATCCTTCTTTGGATAAAGACATTGAAGAATTGGTCGCTCAGTGTGAGAAATGTCAGGCACACAGGAATAATCCTCCGGTCACAGGACATGTTTGGCAGCCCACTACCAAGCCATGGTCACGAGTTCACATAGATTTCATGGGGCCATTCATGAATAAAACCTTTCTTGTTTTGGTGGATGCTTATAGCAAATGGCCAGTAATTGAAATGGTATCCTCCATGTCGAGCAAAACTGTAGTTGAGCTGTTAAGAAAAATTTTTGCTGACTTTGGATTACCGGATGTAGTAGTGTCTGACAATGGACTGGCATTCACCTCTAAAGAGTTTCAAGACTTTATGTCAAAGAACCGGATTCGACATATCACTGGAGCGCCATATCATCCGGCTACTAATGGTCAAATCGAAAGGACCATTCAATCAATCAAATCTAAACTTAATAAACAATCCCCTATGACTTGGTCAGAGCGAGTAGCGAAAGTGCTATTTCATATGCGTACTGTACCAAGCACTGTGACGGGCAAGACCCCTGCAGAGATGCTCAACGGCCGGAAGTTCAGGACTGCCCTCACGCCCTTACATCCAGACTCAGACTTTTCAGATAATTTAGAAATTGGAGGGGAGGGGAATCAAGGGAATCCAAAGAAGACATTCAAGGCAGGAGATCACGTGTTATTCAGACTCTATAATATGAATCAGAAGTGGCAGCGCGGGGTCGTCACGGCCGTGGATGGGCCAGCTGTTTACGAAGTTAAGACCGACAATGGAGCCACTCACAGAAGACACGTGGACCAACTGCTTAGGACAAGGCTACCTAACGCCATACCGGAGAACATTCAAAACAATGATAATGATGATGATTCTGAGACTAATGATTACCCGGATGTGACAATACCACCACCAGAAGAGTGGGCGCAAATTATAGGAGTATAGACTTGATTATGTAACAATGTGATTACGTACTAGATAATTAAAATACTTAAGGTGAAGGTATTATGTAGGTAGATTTAAGTTGTGATCACGTGACAGGTTAGATTTCTACCCATATATGTCAGTCGGATTTTGGTAAAGATCGAATAAACAAGCACAATTCATGCTAAACTGATTATTTATTTAAAACATAACAGTTGGTATGTTGATTTGAGATTTTTTCAAAGCAGTGATGACTTACAAATGCTACATTTAACATCATCATATTTGCTGATTAAAAATTGGTCAACAACAAGTTTTAAGGGAACACCTTTGTTCAATAGATAGAGGATGTCTTCCAGTTGATGATGATGATGATGAATTGAATATTAGAGGTGCTAATTAGCTACGCAGTAGTCTGCAAATGGACACTCAATTTCTTCAATTTCATCAATTGAAAACTACTCTACTCTACTAGTACTACTCACCAGCACAAAATTTGGCTCACTCTATGTATAAAATTAACTATTATTGCATACATTAAGGGCTAGATTTTTTGCCGCTCAGTATATATTTTTCTGTATTCCGATTCTATTTCGCCACCAAATACTAAATACAATCCGTTCCAACAGAGAAAGGTGACACGAAGAAGAAAATCGAGGCCCTCAAAAAGGTGATCGGCATCATTCTCTCGGGGGAGAAGATCCCCGGTCTATTGATGGTCATCATCCGCTTCGTGCTGCCCCTCCATGACCACACCATCAAGAAGCTGTTGCTTATCTTCTGGGAGATCGTGCCCAAGACCACGGCTGATGGGAAACTCATGCAAGAGATGATATTGGTCTGCGATGCTTACAGGAAGGTTGGTATTTATAATCAGGCTGTGGCAGGATCGGTAATTATGAAAATAATTACGTTCATTGATATTTATCTGGTTATTATTAATATCCAACAATATAACATGCAATATAAAGTATGCTAAAAAATTACCCATGTTAGAATAGGTACATATTAACCCCATGATATGAGGCCCACAATAAAAATATATAAAAAATAATTGTCAAAGCAATTTGAATCTTATTCTTTTGGGCTCTAAAGCGACCGGTTGCCAAAAACAAAGAAGTTGAAGTTTTCTTTTGGGAATAAAGGCGAACTGATTTGGTGTAAAATATAAGAATAAGACAGCTTCCTCTCAAAATAAATTAAAGTGCCTCGCTTCCAAATGTAAATAAACACATTTAAGTATATCGAAAAACTAAAGTTATGTAAAGAGTCCAAACTCCACTTGACCATATTGAGCCACTAGATTTTATTAGTTTTACCACAGTTTTACCATTTTTTTTTATAATTACTACTTTTCCCCGGCCAGGACCTTCAACACCCCAACGAGTTTATCCGCGGCTCGACGCTCCGCTTCCTCTGTAAGCTGAAGGAGCCCGAGCTGCTGGAGCCTCTGCTGCCGGCCATCCGCGCCTGTCTCGACCACCGCCACTCCTACGTCAGGCGGAACGCTGTGCTGGCCATATTCACTATATACAGGTCAGTTGGGTAGGTCCAAAGAGGTCGCCCGAAAAATCCCAAGTGGGCAGCGTTCGGGAAACTTCGTGATGTCTTCTCGTCCAATATTCAGCAGTGCCTGAAGACTAGAGTCGACTGTTGGCCTCTTGGAGAGGCTCGAGAGTTATGCAACGAGAGTGATCGGCAGCTTCTACTATGCCAATTGATCGATCACCGATCGATGCCATCAATAGATGATAGAATGGGTTGATCGATGTCGAGCATCATCTTCTTCTACACCAATGGAGCGCTCGATCATCGATCGATGCCAACGATCGATGGTAGAATGGATTGGTCGACATCGATCAACAGGTCCTACTGCCAATCGATCGATTTTTCTTACCCGATTTTCTTTCCAGAAACTTCGAGTTCCTCATCCCGGACGCTCCGGAGCTGATCGCCAACTTCCTAGAGAGCGAGCAGGACATGTCTTGCAAGCGGAACGCTTTCGTCATGCTGCTGCATGCGGAACAGGAGAGGGCGCTGGCCTACCTGGCTTCGAGGCTGGATAGTGTGCACGGCTTCGGGGATATACTGCAGTTGGTGATTGTCGAGCTGATCTATAAGGTGATGTCGTTTTTATACAAGCTTTTATTTAGTTTCACCTGTACCGTTGTCTGTCTGTCTGTAATCAAATCTTGCATGTTAAATTCGACCAACTTCCAGTAGTTGGATTGACTTGACATTTAAAACACTTATGTAAATTGCGTAACAATACAATAATCAGGTAGTGACATCCTGGTAGTCCGGCCAGGATCGTCTCCACAGGATGGAACTCTTCAAAGGCTACTGCCATCGACTTGAAATTTGGTATGCAAATGTAGTTTGGGTGACAATACAAGTACAGTCAACAAAAAGTACAGTCAGCACAAAAACCATAATTTTTCATCTCATCTCGGTCTATACAGTCCCATGGCTATTCAAATTAGAATAATTTAGTTCAGAAAATCTGATTCAATAATATTTTAATACTAGCCTGTTTCCCGCGACTCCGTCTGCGTAAAATTGGTTTATCGCTATCCCGCAGGAACTATGCGATTTCTGGGATGAAAACTATCCTTTAGCAAATTCAAATTCAAATCATTTATTCAGTAAAAAGGCCGCAATGGGCACTTTTACACGTATTTTTTTAAATTACCAGCGCTTTCAAAAAGACAATCATTGCCAGAAGAATGCGCCGCAAGAAACTGTGCAAAGAAAGTATTTTCAAAAATAAAATAGTTACAAATAAAATACTTAAAAAACTACAGTATGAAATCTTTGATTTGTACTTATACCAACTTTCATTTGAATCAGTTCAACGGTTTAGACGTGTAGAGTAACAAACAAAAACGACTTACAAATTTTCGGATTTATAATATTAGTGGGATCTAGTAATAAAACGCATTATTATTATAAAATTTAATTAGAAATTTAGTTTTTAGCAAATGGTGTGCCCTGTACGTTTTTCATGGACTAACCTGTATAATATAATGAAATCGTTTAGAATGGAATAAATAAATCTGGGAGTGAAATTCTGATGTGCGGCCAGGATTATAATGAGTCGTTGAGTAAGAGCAATGAGTCGTTGGCGTTGGCGTCGAAAAGGTTAATACCAGCCTTGTCAAAGTCAAAGTCAAAGTCAAATATCTTTATTCAATTTAGGCTATAACAAGCACTTATGAATCGTTTAGGGCATACATGTCCAAATGTCAGAACGCCAGGTGTCACATTGTCCACTGTCAAAAGTTCGAAGTTATAATGCCTTAATGTCGGATAGTCCATATGTCCGAGAGTCCAGGTGTCACATTGTCCATTGTCAAAAAAGTTCGAAGGTTATAATGCCTAATGTCGGATAGTCCATATGTCCGAAAGTCCAGGTGTCACATGATCCATTGTCAAAAGTTCGAAGTTATAATGCCTAATGTCGGATAGTCCATAATGTCCGAGAGTCCAGGGTCTCATTCTATTTTGGTTTTATTTACACCTATTTTCAATGGAATTGTTTTCGACTCGACGCCTTTAACTGTCAAGTCAATAAGAGCTGCCACTACGTAGACAATACGATAACATATGGAAGAGACAATGTAGAATGAGGCATCAGTCCATCTGCATGACTGGACCA
>NC_133484.1:20657891-20694205 GCF_025370935.1 Choristoneura fumiferana
AGGAGGTCAGTGGTGGCACAGTGACACAGACAGACACACAAGGACGGGCAGCCCGCTGCCGGCGGAGGACGAGCCGCTGCACGCGTACATCACGGCACACCAGCGCGCGGACTGCGGCGCAAGGCGCTCGACAAGATAAAGGAGGTCAGTGGGGCACAGTGACACAGACAGACACACAAGACGGGCAGCCGCTGCGGGCGAGGACGAGCCGCTGCACGCGTACATCACGGCCACCAGCGCGGACTGCGTGCGCAAGGCGCTCGACAAGATAAAGGAGGTCAGTGGGCACAGTGACACAGACAGACACACAAGGACGGGCAGCCGCTGCCGGGCGAGGACGAGCCGCTGCACGCGTACATCACGGCCACCAGCGCGGACTGCGTGCGCAAGGCGCTCGACAAGATAAAGGAGGTCAGTGGGGCACAGTGACACAGACAGACACACAAGACGGGCAGCCGCTGCCGGCGAGGACGAGCCGCTGCACGCGTACATCACGCCACCAGCGCGGACTGCGTGCGCAAGGCGCTCGACAAGATAAAGGAGGTCAGTGGGCACAGTGACACAGACAGACACACAAGGACGGGCAGCCGCTGCCGGGCGAGGACGAGCGCTGCACGCGTACATCACGGCCACCAGCGCGGACTGCGTGCGCAAGGCGCTCGACAAGATAAAGGAGGTCAGTGGGGCACAGTGACACAGACAGACACACAAGGACGGGCAGCCGCTGCCGGCGAGGACGAGCCGCTGCACGCGTACATCACGCACCAGCGCGGACTGCGTGCGCAAGGCGCTCGACAAGATAAAGGAGGTCAGTGGGCACAGTGACACAGACAGACACACAAGACGGGCAGCCGCTGCCGGGCGAGGACGAGCCGCTGCACGCGTACATCACGGCCACCAGCGCGGACTGCGTGCGCAAGGCGCTCGACAAATAAAGGAGGTCAGTGGGGCACAGTGACACAGACAGACACACAAGGACGGGCAGCCGCTGCCGGGCGAGGACGAGCCGCTGCACGCGTACATCACGGCCACCAGCGCGGACTGCGTGCGCAAGGCGCTCGACAAGATAAAGGAGGTCAGTGGGCACAGTGACACAGACAGACACACAGGACGGGCAGCCGCTGCCGGCGAGGACGAGCCGCTGCACGCGTACATCACGGCCACCAGCGCGGACTGCGTGCGCAAGGCGCTCGACAAGATAAAGGAGGTCAGTGGGGCACAGTGACACAGACAGACACACAAGGACGGGCAGCCGCTGCCGGGCGAGGACGAGCCGCTGCACGCGTACATCACGGCCACCAGCGCGGACTGCGTGCGCAAGGCGCTCGACAAGATAAAGGAGGTCAGTGGGCACAGTGACACAGACAGACACACAAGGACGGGCAGCCGCTGCCGGGCGAGGACGAGCCGCTGCACGCGTACATCACGGCCACCAGCGCGGACTGCGTGCGCAAGGCGCTCGACAAGATAAAGGAGGTCAGTGGGGCACAGTGACACAGACAGACACACAAGGACGGGCAGCCGCTGCCGGGCGAGGACGAGCCGCTGCACGCGTACATCACGGCCACCAGCGCGGACTGCGTGCGCAAGGCGCTCGACAAGATAAAGGAGGTCAGTGGGGCACAGTGACACAGACAGACACACAAGGACGGGCAGCCGCTGCCGGGCGAGGACGAGCCGCTGCACGCGTACATCACGGCCACCAGCGCGGACTGCGTGCGCAAGGCGCTCGACAAGATAAAGGAGGTCAGTGGGGCACAGTGACACAGACAGACACACAAGGACGGGCAGCCGCTGCCGGGCGAGGACGAGCCGCTGCACGCGTACATCACGGCCACCAGCGCGGACTGCGTGCGCAAGGCGCTCGACAAGATAAAGGAGGTCAGTGGGGCACAGTGACACACACACACACACACAAGGACGGGCAGCCGCTGCCGGGCGAGGACGAGCCGCTGCACGCGTACATCACGGCCACCAGCGCGGACTGCGTGCGCAAGGCGCTCGACAAGATAAAGGAGGTCAGTGGGGCACAGTGACACAGACAGACACACAAGGACGGGCAGCCGCTGCCGGGCGAGGACGAGCCGCTGCACGCGTACATCACGGCCACCAGCGCGGACTGCGTGCGCAAGGCGCTCGACAAGATAAAGAGGTCAGTGGGGCACAGTGACACAGACAGACACACAAGGACGGGCAGCCGCTGCCGGCGAGGACGAGCCGCTGCACGCGTACATCACGGCCACCAGCGCGGACTGCGTGCGCAAGGCGCTCGACAAGATAAAGGAGGTCAGTGGGCACAGTGACACAGACAGACACACAAGGACGGGCAGCCGCTGCCGGGCGAGGACGAGCCGCTGCACGCGTACATCACGGCCACCAGCGCGGACTGCGTGCGCAAGGCGCTCGACAAGATAAAGGAGGTCAGTGGGGCACAGTGACACAGACAGACACACACAAGGACGGGCAGCCGCTGCCGGGCGAGGACGAGCCGCTGCACGCGTACATCACGGCCACCAGCGCGGACTGCGTGCGCAAGGCGCTCGACAAGATAAAGGAGGTCAGTGGGGCACAGTGACACAGACAGACACACAAGGACGGGCAGCCGCTGCCGGGCGAGGACGAGCCGCTGCACGCGTACATCACGGCCACCAGCGCGGACTGCGTGCGCAAGGCGCTCGACAAGATAAAGGAGGTCAGTGGGCACAGTGACACAGACAGACACACAAGGACGGGCAGCCGCTGCCGGGCGAGGACGAGCCGCTGCACGCGTACATCACGGCCACCAGCGCGGACTGCGTGCGCAAGGCGCTCGACAAGATAAAGGAGGTCAGTGGGGCACAGTGACACAGACAGACACACAAGGACGGGCAGCCGCTGCCGGGCGAGGACGAGCCGCTGCACGCGTACATCACGGCCACCAGCGCGGACTGCGTGCGCAAGGCGCTCGACAAGATAAAGGAGTCAGTGGGGCACAGTGACACAGACAGACACACAAGGACGGGCAGCCGCTGCCGGGCGAGGACGAGCCGCTGCACGCGTACATCACGGCCACCAGCGCGGACTGCGTGCGCAAGGCGCTCGACAAGATAAAGGAGGTCAGTGGGCACAGTGACACAGACAGACACACAAGGACGGGCAGCCGCTGCCGGGCGAGGACGAGCCGCTGCACGCGTACATCACGGCCACCAGCGCGGACTGCGTGCGCAAGGCGCTCGACAAGATAAAGGAGGTCAGTGGGGCACAGTGACACAGACAGACACACAAGGACGGGCAGCCGCTGCCGGGCGAGGACGAGCCGCTGCACGCGTACATCACGGCCACCAGCGCGGACTGCGTGCGCAAGGCGCTCGACAAGATAAAGGAGGTCAGTGGGGCACAGTGACACAGACAGACACACAAGGACGGGCAGCCGCTGCCGGGCGAGGACGAGCCGCTGCACGCGTACATCACGGCCACCAGCGCGGACTGCGTGCGCAAGGCGCTCGACAAGATAAAGGAGGTCAGTGGGCACAGTGACACAGACAGACACACAAGGACGGGCAGCCGCTGCCGGGCGAGGACGAGCCGCTGCACGCGTACATCACGGCCACCAGCGCGGACTGCGTGCGCAAGGCGCTCGACAAGATAAAGGAGGTCAGTGGGGCACAGTGACACAGACAGACACACAAGGACGGGCAGCCGCTGCCGGGCGAGGACGAGCCGCTGCACGCGTACATCACGGCCACCAGCGCGGACTGCGTGCGCAAGGCGCTCGACAAGATAAAGGAGGTCAGTGGGCACAGTGACACAGACAGACACACAAGGACGGGCAGCCGCTGCCGGGCGAGGACGAGCCGCTGCACGCGTACATCACGGCCACCAGCGCGGACTGCGTGCGCAAGGCGCTCGACAAGATAAAGGAGGTCAGTGGGGCACAGTGACACAGACAGACACACAAGGACGGGCAGCCGCTGCCGGGCGAGGACGAGCCGCTGCACGCGTACATCACGGCCACCAGCGCGGACTGCGTGCGCAAGGCGCTCGACAAGATAAAGGAGGTCAGTGGGGCACAGTGACACAGACAGACACACAAGGACGGGCAGCCGCTGCCGGGCGAGGACGAGCCGCTGCACGCGTACATCACGGCCACCAGCGCGGACTGCGTGCGCAAGGCGCTCGACAAGATAAAGGAGGTCAGTGGGGCACAGTGACACAGACAGACACACAAGGACGGGCAGCCGCTGCCGGGCGAGGACGAGCCGCTGCACGCGTACATCACGGCCACCAGCGCGGACTGCGTGCGCAAGGCGCTCGACAAGATAAAGGAGGTCAGTGGGGCACAGTGACACAGACAGACACACAAGGACGGGCAGCCGCTGCCGGGCGAGGACGAGCCGCTGCACGCGTACATCACGGCCACCAGCGCGGACTGCGTGCGCAAGGCGCTCGACAAGATAAAGGAGGTCAGTGGGGCACAGTGACACAGACAGACACACAAGGACGGGCAGCCGCTGCCGGGCGAGGACGAGCCGCTGCACGCGTACATCACGGCCACCAGCGCGGACTGCGTGCGCAAGGCGCTCGACAAGATAAAGGAGGTCAGTGGGGCACAGTGACACAGACAGACACACAAGGACGGGCAGCCGCTGCCGGGCGAGGACGAGCCGCTGCACGCGTACATCACGGCCACCAGCGCGGACTGCGTGCGCAAGGCGCTCGACAAGATAAAGGAGGTCAGTGGGGCACAGTGACACAGACAGACACACAAGGACGGGCAGCCGCTGCCGGGCGAGGACGAGCCGCTGCACGCGTACATCACGGCCACCAGCGCGGACTGCGTGCGCAAGGCGCTCGACAAGATAAAGGAGGTCAGTGGGGCACAGTGACACAGACAGACACACAAGGACGGGCAGCCGCTGCCGGGCGAGGACGAGCCGCTGCACGCGTACATCACGGCCACCAGCGCGGACTGCGTGCGCAAGGCGCTCGACAAGATAAAGGAGGTCAGTGGGGCACAGTGACACAGACAGACACACAAGGACGGGCAGCCGCTGCCGGGCGAGGACGAGCCGCTGCACGCGTACATCACGGCCACCAGCGCGGACTGCGTGCGCAAGGCGCTCGACAAGATAAAGGAGGTCAGTGGGGCACAGTGACACAGACAGACACATACAGGGACGGGCAGAACTATTGAGCTTTTTCTTTTCTACTAGAAATTAATTGAAAATGGACCACTCGTTGCTTACTTATCGACCCAGGTCTGCGAGAATGCTTGGTTAGCAAGCAATTTACAGTATCGCCGATCAGAATGTTTGACGATGAATTCTGATTGATGAGAAGAATGAGAACAGAATTGGTGGATCTGGCTGGCAGGCCAGACATCAGGATGTTGATACGGAAATTGTTGTAAAATGAAACTATATTTCATATGTGTTTGTTTTTTTAACATTAATATAATTTTCGTTGTAAGTTTATAACTGATAACTTCGCACGACACGCGGTACCATCGGATCGAAAGCGGGCACGTGGTGTGTCAGCTGTCAGCTGTCAGCTGTCGTGTGACGTGTCGTGACGTGTTGCGCAGGTGATCCGTCAGGGCGTGGAGGTGCCGGAGGGGCAGAACGACCTGCGGCGCATGCAGCTGCGGGAGCTGGCGCAGCTGAACGGGACCCTCAGGGAGAGCGACGCGCCGCGCTGCGCCAACTGCGCCGCCGCCGACCACCGCACCTGGCTCTGCCCCGACAAGCCCAACGTCACCAGCAGCGTCGTCTGCAGCGCGTGCGGCGGCGCCGGACACATCGCCAAGGACTGCCGCGCCAGGCGACCCGGACACGCGCCCCAGCACCCCGCTGACAAGGTACACTACACTACACTACACTACGTCACGCTCAAAGCGGCCGTCTAACGCGACTCGCACGATATTTATAGCACCTCCTAAACTTGGCTTAACACACTCGCCGAACTCATGCCAATATGATCGAGTGATATCCATAAAAGAGCTGTGTGTGATACCCTCGGGCCGTGCGGCCCAATGTGCAATAGAATGTACACAATAAGTTCAAGGGAATTAGGTGTCTATGACAATGTAACAAAGTAAAAATTCTTTTGTTTTTCTATTGTTTTACACCATGCCAGTTTGACGGCAGTTTGACTTTATTCTCGAAACAATTGGATTCTAATTGCTTTGTCCATTTTTTTTTCAAAATATTTATATGGTGGGCTTCAGGAGGATACGCGAACTGATACAGATAATGGTTCCTTTTTAAGTCCAGTTTAGACCTACAAGAAAAATCGTACAAGTTGCATTACATTGCGGCGCTCGATTGACCGCTACAGACAAACTCGTTGGCTTTGCGACCTCGCAGCATGATGCGACTGGGAAGGTTTTTCTGGCAAGTCTAAACCAGACTTTAAAATAGGGTCTTTAAAAAAATCGTCTATCCGCGGAAACTATGCAATTTTTCGGGATAAAAACTATCATATGTCCTTCCCCGAGACTCAAACTGTCTGTATACCGAATTTCATCTAAATCGGTGCTGCAGTTCAGACGTGATGAGGATACAAATAAACAAACAGACTTACAAGCTTTCGCATTTATAATATTTAACTGCTCCCAGAATTAAAACAGTTTCTAAGCTGAGCTGCGCGCAGTCAGACAGATATGACAATATGAGTTTCTCATAGACATATGAAACCATAAAAATATATCGAGTACTATGAATTAATAAGTTGATGAATTTAAGTGAAAGAACCTAGGGTTTTCCTTCTAGAAGAATATCACAGTACGATATTTTTGTTCCATTTTCGCAGATAGTCTGCAAAAATGTATCAACAAATTAAAAGTAGAAGTAATTTCCAGTACACAGGCGAAGTATCCGCCTTTACCGACTTCGTATGTGTCATCGAGCCGCATTTATATCTGAGTTGTGTTCCAGGCCAAGATCGACGAGGAGTACATGTCTCTGATGGCGGAGCTGGGCGAGGCGCCGCCGGGCGCGGCGGGGGCGGGGCGGGGCGGGGGCGGGGGCGGGGGCGGCGCGCGGCGCTTCGGCGGGCTGTTCCAGGGACAGCAGCCCGCGCGCGCCATCATGCCCGCTCCTATGGGTACGTACATCACTTTAAACTGGATCTAGACTGGACTAAGTCAGCGAACAATTTTCTTCCGCTTTGTCGCGGAAAATATGCAACAGTTATTTGTGTCACAAGGGAGCAAAATGGTGTATTTACGGCGAGGGCGTACATTGAATCCAGAATGTAGCGAAGGATTCTACAATAGAATCCTGAGCGTAGCGAGGCATTCTTAAGTAGAATCCTGAGCGTAATGAGGGATTCACGTGTTAACGGCCAAGATGAAAATAATTTTGCTCCCGAGTGGCTCATACAACTTTTCACACCGAGCATTAAGAAACTTGAAAAAATGATTTCTAAATATTATTAAAGAACAACCAGCATAGAAAATGGTGTGGCTTTACAATTAACAACTTCAAAAAATTACATTTGCAATAAAACACTTAGAAAAGCCTTGAACAGAAAAGTTGCACTTTGCTCCCTCTCGTCAGGGAGGAAAAGTTACTTTTCTGAAGGAGAGGTGTGAAAATTACTTTTTTTTTGCGATAGTCCAGAGGCCGTAGTGTCTAACGTTTCCGGCACTCGCGATCACAATTAAATGGAAGTTTTTGTTTGCGGAAACTGTCATTTGATTGTGATCGCGAGTGCCGGAAACGTTAGACACTATTACTTATTAAACTCGTAACTTTAATTTGTTTAGTGGGCGGGCTTCGGCTTCGGCGTGCAATCATCATTAGGTCCAAGATTTCGTAATAATTCCCAAAAATTGCTTTATGGATTTCATTAATGTTGGATAAAAAACACCCACACGCCAAATTTCATGTCTGTAGTCTTAACAAATTAAATTTTGGATTTATATCCTCTAGTGATCCTAGCGTTATTATGTCCTCTAGTAATCCTAGTGTTATTATACTGCTACTCTGAATACCAAATTTTATCCAAATGCGGCCAATCGCTTGAGCGTGAAACAGTAACATTTTTAATACTTTTAGGGGCTGTTTCACCATCCATTGATCAGCGTTAACCGACGGTTAAATGTGATGCCGTCTCCGTCTATTCGAACAAAACAAATAAAGACGACATCACACCTAACCGCCAGTTAACACTAATCAATGGATGGTGAAACAGCCAGCCATTTGATTCCTGACCCATCGTAAAACATTATCACAGCATGGCATTTGTAATTAGTTTGTTTATTTTTTTAACGTATGTTGGTCTTGCAGGTAACATCCCGGCGTCGCTGCCGCCGCCGCCGGCCGCGTTCCCGCCGCCGCCGCCGCCGCACACGGCGCCCTGGCTCGGTACGTCCCCGTCCCCCCCCCCTCCCCCGTCTCCAGTGCTCGGACACTCCCTACAACAAGTGTCGCCCCATTGCCCAAAAAAACGATAGCATGCTATTTTTTATTTTTTATTAGTTGTTATACGGGCCAAATAATCTAATGTACATTCTGAATGGGGAATATAAATATTCATACCGGGTTGATATTGAGTGATTGGAATTGACCACGCTGTTTATTCGAAGCCATTTGTGCTTCCAAATATCAGGTCGGTATTGTCCGGCCGGTAAAGTCATGTCGGTTTTGAGTGCACACTTTTAGTCCACCGACGTTGAAAATTGTTCAATAATTGGATGCACTATGCGTACAGCAAAGCATCGATTTTACCTTTCGGTGAAATTATTATACAAATCGACTCTGCGGACTGTCCGCCTTTTACGCCCAATAATTTACTGCAGTCGACTTGATACATTCATTATAGCGTTTAAATTGCTGCCTTAAGCTGTCGGCTAGCGTATAATTAGAATAGTTATTAGATGACTTATGTTATGATTGTGTTAATGAATGAATATTTGTCTTGTTGCAGGCGTGGCCAACAACCAGCCGCCGCCGCCGGGCCTGCCGCCCGCCTTCCCGCCGCCCGCGCACCACCACCACCCGGTAACTAACTAAATAATAAATAAATAATAAATATCATGGGACACTTGACACCAATTGACCTAGTCCCAAACTAAGCAAAGCTTGTACTATGGACACTAGGCAACGGATAAACATACTTATATAGATAAATACATACTTAAATACATATTAAACATCCAAGCCCAAGAACAAACATTCCTATTATTCATACAAATATCTGCTCCGGCCGGGAATCGAACCCGGGACCTTAAGCTTCGTAGTCAGGTTCTCTAACCACTCGGCCACTATAGTACATTGTTGTAAAACCTGGAACGTAAACAATAGATGAACGAGTTAGTTTGAAGGCCGATCCGAAGGGGAGGCCTTCGATAATACGAGTTCATCTATTGCACTTTTGGCCGAGACTAAACATTGTGCTTTTTAGGTAACTTTAATTACTCTTGAGGCCTAAGTACCTTTTAGACCAGGCTAGACGGAGTACGGGTATCTAGAAATGATGATGTAACAGATACAATGTCATAATATAATAAAGTACGGATTTGAATAACTTATCTTGTATCGTCGGCGAATAGAGCCGCATCCATTTGAGATGCCTCTTCCCGGGAAAGTTGCCTCGACATAGAGTACGCAACTGAATGAAGCAAATTCGTCACCGCGCGCCCAGACAACTGATCGGGATGTTGGCGTGCTCCAATGGGCCTCAGGCTGACTGGGCTGCGTCCACTAGAGACGGGCGTGTACTTGCTCTTTTGTAGCTCTTGTGGCACACGGGGCTTATCCCGCAGATACTGCTCTCTTAACCTCCTGAGGCCCGACGTAAAATTTCTGCTATCGCAATTTGAACCAAACGTCAATCAAGTAAAGTTCAAACATTACGTCATATATGTTATATATATATTGCGCCAGGCCCCAAGAGGTTAAAGTCCCCTGTGCTAGCACGAAATACACGTATTTCTATGTCTGAGTGAAACTTTTCAAGATCCCAAGTAACTCGGACAGTTACCATTAATAAAATTGTCTCTTCTGTTCCCTGTGACTGTTACCGTGACCGTGTATTAATAAATGCAATGTTTTCCCTCAGCCGGGCGAGAAGAGCATGGGCGCGCAGCACATGGCGCCGCCGCCGCCGCCGCCCGGTAACTCACCACACACCACCTCTTACAAACTACGAGCACTAGCTGTTGCCCGCAACTTTGTTTGCGCCTCGCTCCACAGCAGCGCCACCTACCATCTTAACACTGGGACTGACCCTACACATTCACAAAATTTCATTGAAATCTGTTGGATGGTTTCGCAGATCAGCGACTACAAACTGTGATTTCTATGTAGTGTAGACACTGCATTGAGATCATTGTAAACAATCAAAATGCTTGGTTCAAGCAGAAATCCACGTGCTTGATTGTCTTGGAACTTACGATTAAACGTCGACTGTTTATAGAGTTGTAAATATCTGTAAAATTAATACTAAGGAAAAACTTGCAACCAACTAGTCCGTAGAGTGCAGCGGCGCGGCGCTTGTGCCGTTACTGTTGTTTCATCTCACGGAGTTTGCCGAGCTGTGGCTTGTTGCTAGTTGTGCTCCTTTGTGTAAACTTTTATACTAGATACGTTCTCGCCGTCACTTATATGAACTGTACAGAAGGCATAATATAATGAAGATAATAAAGTGTAAACATGTCCTTGCTCTCGACTGTACTCGGTTGCGGCGGGCTAACGTGAGCTTTAGTTTAGTATCGAAACCAGAAACAAGGATTCTAATTTTCATTCTGTAATTTTCAGAACTGACATACTGGGTAAATATAATAATAATTTGTCTGTGTGTTTGCCTCTTTTGTCTAGTTTATGTATAGTTATAATATAAATGATACCATTTATAAATGAATCAGCATTTTTGTAAAGTTTTTAAACAGGAATAACAGGATCTAAAAGTTACAACTGTACTTAATACCAACATTCATAGCTCAACAGATTTCGTGATGTAGAAATAACTGTAACGGTCTCTACCCTGGAGACTTGTCTTACGATATGCAGGAATTACTGCACACGAATGAACTATCGTTTGGGTTTGATATACCTGTTTTAACTGCGAGGGTTCTGTGACAAACACAATATCGCTAGGTGTTATCGAAGAGAGGTCATTTGACGTTGCAGTCGCTTGAGATTGGCTCATTTAATTATAAGAGCGTTTTCACATATAAGCGTTTTTGTCGCGCGACTGAAGCGCTGCACAGCGAACCCCTTCACATTACAGCGGCCGTGGCGCGGCTAAGTCGCGACGCCGTCGCTAGCGACAGCCGCGCTCGCGCTTCACTGTATCTGCCACCGCCACCGCTAGCTCGGAGCGCTGCAGTCGTGCTTCTGTCGCGCTGCAGCTGCGCTACCAAAGTATATAATGGACAAAAACGCCTATAGATATGTGAAAGCGCTCCAAGGCAATCCTATACGTAGCATAAATCGTCGTGCTAGTTGCGCGAATTTGCACAATCCCGTACGAAATGTCAAACGGGCCACATGATACTAACGCCACGCGTCATCTCGCGATTCCACCCGTCAATGAGCCAAACGTCGAATATATTTTCTTGTATGTGATTGGATTACAACATAGCCAAATTAAAAAGTTGCTACACGGTCTAGGATCGTCGCCGATGAAACGTAGCGATGCAAGTGTTGAGTGTGTGCGTGTGCGCAGGTATGATGGGCATGCCGCCGCCGGCGCTGGGCGGGTGGCGCGCGCCCTACAACCCGCCGCCCTGGGGCGCGCCGCCGCCTTCCTCGCGCCGCCGCCGCCGCCGCCGCCCGTCGCCAACGACTAGCCGCCCCCGTCGCCTGCTACACGATTCCTGCCTGTTTGCAATAATACTTAGACTTATGCTTCTTAAGTCATACTCTCTTATAGAATTCGAGGCCAAAATAGCTAAACAACATGTCCGTCTGATTAATGAGAGCTTAAATATCTACTGATAAAGCATCAACCCAATTGTAAACAATACTCGTTTCTTTTGGACACGAATTCTAAAAGGGATTGCTTTTATATCACACAATTAGGTTCGATGTGGTGTGACGTGTTGGACGCGGGTGTGCCGAGAGTCCACAATTATGAATCCGTCGGAGATGTATTTTATTTTTGTCACAGCTGCGATGCGCGGGGTGGGGGGGGCGTCCTCCGCGTCAGATATTATATTAGTCAACTGATGTACCTATTCGGTACACATTTAATTTTCAAAGAAATTAATAATTTTACATGTTAATTTGTGTTCATTCCGAAAGGTGAAAAACAGAATCAGAAACTAAGATCCCGTTTAGGAAATAGGGATAGTCGGAGAAGGGACTCATGAAAGAGCTATGTCGACATACTCGCCGGCGTTACCGCGGTCCCGATAGTGGTAATACATTGTGTAAACACTTTCATACCACTATGAAATGAAATAAGTATTTGAAAACATTTTATGTAATATAAGATTATTATGATTTAATAAATTAAACGGACATACATAGTATTTTATTTCAGTAGCATAGAGCACGTCTCTTTTAGCCACCTGTCAGAACTTTGGTGAAAATTTAATTTTTAATACTAACTTTTTTGCTTAATACTTCTTGTGTTCTTTACTTATTGTTACCTAAACTGTACTCAGCGGCACAAAATTTGCCCTCTTTGGCCCATCTTTCATACAACATTACCGATTCTGCATACATTTTTGGGGCCAGAATTTTTGCCGCTCTGTATACATTGGCATACTAAACTTCAAGTCGATGCCATTAACCGTTGAAGAGTTCCGTCCTGCGGAGACGATCCTGGCTGGACTACCAGGATGTCATTACTAGATTATTGTATTGTCACGCAATTTACATAAGTATGTGAAATTTAATGTCAATCCGACTACTGGAAGTTTGTTGAATTTAACTTGCAAGATTAAAAAAAAAAACAGACAGACAATGGGACAGGTGAAACTAAATAAAATATTATTATTATTATTTTTCGGATTTATTATGCCCCTCCCCCCCATGTAATTTGAAACCTAAAAAACCCAATTAGTCTAAATTTCACCAAAATAAATTTCAGCAAAAATACCTACTAGTGTACCAAAGGTTATAACATACCGGGTGTGGCCTGTAATATGATGAGCAAACGTAGATCATACTCGTCAAAATGAACAACATTAGTTCAGCAACTTTTAATAGTACATTGTGTCTTAAGGGCGGTAAATAAGGAATTACGAACGAGAGTCTATTAGAAGTCCGAAGTCGAAGACTGAGGGCTTTAATGAGTCGATGTTCGTAATTCTAGTACCGCCCGTGCGACATACAATGTTTTTCATCACATTTGCAAGTAAAATTTTATATTTGTTAAAGAAAAAATATAATTGTTCCAAATATTGGCGATACCTTAGGCTGTGCTCTTGGCAGCGTCGCCCTCTACCTCCCCCTCCCTCGGCACTCGGCATGCGCCGCAACGTGCGTGTGCATGTGGTCCATATAGTCCTGCAGCAGGTCCATCAGTGCGGGCACCGACTCATGGGACCGACCTTGGGCTTCATGGCAAGCACATTAAGGTCGAGGGTTTTATTTGGGGGGTTGCAATCAAGGTAGCCTGCATGTTACGACACTGTTTACGAGCAAGTGTGATGAAAAAATAAAATAATTATTCGAAGAAGCAATGTAAAGCAAAATGGTTGATGTTTGAGCGTGACAGGCGACGTCAGTTGTGTTCTAGGATGGTGATGGCGTAAATTGATTGCAGTATTAATTTGTGTGAAAAAAGGAAAATCTAAAGACTCCATTATTTTTAAAAGTCGCTGAACCAATGTCGTTTAGTTTGGCGAGTACGATCTATGTTTTAATTATTTCAAATTAAAATTCAAATGATTTATTCAGTAAATAGGCCGCAATGGGCACTTTTACACGTCATTTTTTTAAACTACCAGCGCTTTCGGAAAGACCATCATTGCCAAGAAGAATGCGCCGCAAGAAACTTGGCAGAAAGTCATTTTTTCATAAAAATATAATTACAAATAAAATACTTAAAAACTATATTATACAATTAAAGAAAAAAAAATACAAAAAATAATAATAAAAGAAATACAGGGATGTATGGGGTCCCTTAGTTACGATACTAAACACTAACTATAATTAAACTATATCTATTTGCTCATATTACTATTATTAGACGACCAGATGGCCTAGTGGTTAGAGAACCTGACTACGAAGCTTGAGGTCCCGGGTTCGATTCCCGCGTCGGGGCAGATATTTGTATGAAAAATACGAATGTTTGTTCTCGGGTCTTTAATATGTATTTAAGTATGTATCTATCCATATAACTATATTTATCCGTTGCTTAGTACCCATATATAAATATCACGGGACAATTCAATTGGTGTGGCCTGTAAATAAATAAATAAATAATTATTTATTTATTTACAGGCCACACCCGGTATATTTTTACAAATATACAATTTTACTCGGAAATGTGATGAAAAAATTGTATTGTATGTCGCACGGGCGGTACTAGAATTACGAACATCGACTCAATAAAGCTTGTAATAGACTCGTTCGTAATTCCTTATTTATCGCCCTTATGACAATGCATTATTTGTTTAAGATCAGGGTACAGCTCATAAAAGGGGCAGAAATTATGCAAATATAGATTGTAATCACTTTTTATTGAATAATTGTTCGCGTCATATCTATTACATTAACTAATACAAAATAAACAAAATTACCGCGCAGAAAAAGTCGCGTCACACAAAATGCGTTCGTAATATCTACAATACTTAAGTTACGATATGAGATTATTTGTCGACGCTTTAATTAAACAGAAGTTCATACAAAGAATGTCAATAAATAGTTACTATAATATTAATTAGGCTTTAACTGATAAATTATTCTAGTTCATCAATAACTGCAAAATCACTCGTGCTTACAATTAGATTAGACCAACGGCCGCCCCAGCGCGGGTGCCGCCTGTAGCGCGCTGTGGGCTGTGGCGCGCAGGGAACGGAGACGGAGCTCCAACTTGACCATAAATGCTAGGGCTCCACTTAGCGTATCCGTCGCTCACTTTAGAAACGACCTTTATTTTCTTTCTGTCACACAAAATTTCGGCGAATATGCCAAGTAAAGCGGTAGGAGTCTTGTTCCGACTTTTCAGTACATTGTTATTTTTACAGTGAATTTGATTTATTAGGAAAATTGGGTTATGTCACCTCAATAAATAAATAACTTAGGATAATAAAAATATAAACAACTTAGTGAGGAGCATAACTAATTATGATTTGAACTCCTCAGTACTGACAGTCGATTACCCTCCAAATGGTAAAAAAATATTATTTTCGGCCGACGCCGGTCGCCGGCCGGCGGGCGCTAGCCTTACACTAGAACTACGATACCTAAATAGTTTACAGAAATATAAAGACTGTCAGAAGACCGCACCAGGACGCTCGCGACGCGCGCTCGTCTGCTCGACATATGGCGATATATAAATATAAATCTATTATTAGGATCCCCTGAGACTTCATTATCACAAGCTTTTATACCAAAAATGTACAAAAAGTCCGTCGGCGGGGTCGGCGGGGCCGGCGGACCAGACGGTATTGAGCTTACATTAAGTTAGCATTACAGAAAGATACAATATAAACCGTAAGGCATGTGGCAGTGACGGCCGGACTATATGATATACTCTGGAAAGTAATCACCGTTGATGTGTGTGCGACTCGCGCGGGCTAGAGGAGCTTTTAAAGTTAACTCTGCAAGGTGATGAGGTCAGTTTCAATCAGTAACCCTGTAGCTGTAGATGTTTTGCACAAAAAGTTAACAGAATCGTTATCGCGGGACGCGCGGGGTTGACAAGATACAAAAGCAATTTCAAAATCGCAAAAACAAAAACGTAATTGGTATCTTCCACACACGCTTTCAGTAATTATTGTTATAAAACGCAATCCACGTTTTGAGTCTAATTTTGAAGAGGACTTTTGATGGATTCCATACATCACACATAGTGCCTTCCGCACCGCGGCGCCCGAATACAGGGTCGCATTTAGAGGGACAAACGGGCGCACGCCACATAGCTAGCCTTATTTACTACAAACTACATCGCTTGCCTGTTTCTAAAATGTTGTAGAGCGATTGTTTCAGCGCGGGCCGCAGGGGATCGGGGGGACTTTTATAATCACATCATTCAAAAATACCATTAGATAATCGAGTTAAATTTAAACTTGACTACCGCTCTAATTAATCTCGTCAATCAGTTGAAAATGTAATTTGAGCTGTAGTTTGTGGCACGGCACTGTTTTATGTATGATTCAAATAGTGTTTTTGAGTATGTAGGTAGTATAAAAACCGTTCCTGACCATAATAATGCAAAAATGAAAACAGCAGTGCGGTTCGTGTGTCGTGTGTCTTGTGTCGTGTGTCGTGTGGCGTGGTGTCGCTCACCGCGCGTCGCGCGCCGTCAGTTTGTCGATGAGTTCCTGGAGCGGCGCCAGCTCGCGGCGCTCGATGAGCGCGAACTCCTGGACGAAGAAGATGAAGTGCTTGAAGGACGTGTTGAGGTGCGCCTCCTCGCCGAGCGCCACGACGCGCGGGAAGTGCGCGTGGTAGATGTGCGCGTACACGCGGAACAGACGCTTCAGGATCGTCTTCGCGATGCCCAGGAAGTTCTTCGGGAACGGCACGCCTGCAACCGACACCACCACGTACATATTAAAAACGTTACCTAAAAATTAACAAACTTTAAACGTTCGTAGAAGTATTTGTTAGTAAGAAACGAGTACAATCGAGGGCATAACAATAAAAAAGAAGATAATGGAATCGGAATTATCATGTTTCAACATTCTGAAAGATATTGAAAGGTCATTCTCTTTAGATACTTCTCTAATTTCCTAAGTTAATTGCATCGACTTGAAAGTTGGTCTTGATATGACAAGCCACTCTTCTACTAAACATTTTTATTTTAATTTCTTAATTTTCTTCTATTTTTCCTTGAAGTTTCTCACTAACTCATGCATGAGCGAATATGTTTGAAATATAAAGCTTTTTGTTCGCGTCGATAGATCTAGGGAGCAGCCGCAGAATGTGTAGTGAATATTGAGTGACAATGACCTATCTTGGAGGGGAAGAGCGTCTCGTCGTCGAGCTGGTCCTGCGCCCAGGTCATGAGGTAGTCGATATACTTGGGCGCGGAGCACTTGATGGGCTTCTTGACGGCCAGCCCGTCGGCCCAGTGGTACTCGTACTTGGGCCCCGCGGACATGACCGCGCAGGCCTCCTCCGTGCAGAACTCCGTCACCGTGCCGTACAGCATGTTGATCTGGTTGAAGAAGTCCACCGCTGCAACACAAACGTGCCGCACTTAGTCTCCTCTAGCTTACTAAATTATAACACTACCAGTCTTCAAACTGAGTCGCAATGGACATGACGAAACTATAAGGGTTCCTTGTAGGGCTGTGGAACCCTAAAAAAAAGAGTTAAATGGAGTAGTACAAAAAAACCTCTAAAAAATCTGAATTGATTTGCCTTGCCTCCTTTTGACTCAGACGAATAAAAATTTTATAATGAAATATTGAATACAAAATAGAATGTTATCAAATCATTACTATTCCTTTTGGCTTTGCCAGTCTAAAAAAAAAAATTATACTTATACTTAATAATATTGTGCATTAAGAAGCGTAAGAAGGGGATTACTAATGAGGTGGAGGACTTATAATGACTCGAGTTTGTAATCCCCGTACGGCCCATGATACACACCATGATTTTCATCACATTGCAAGGAAAAAAATGAAATTATTTTGTGTCTAAAACGAAAACTCGTCAAAAGAAAGATGATATGTGGTCGAAATGGGAGTGCCTCAAGGATCCATTCTTGCCCCATTCCTGTATCTTATTTATGTAAATGACCTTACTTATATGGTAAGCCAAAAGTCGGGTATAGTTATGTTTGCTGACGACACGTCTTTACTGTTCAAGGTTAGTAGAAAAGATACCGACTTCATTGAGCCCAATGAAACCCTGTCCGTGATATCCGCATGGTTTGCTGCCAATATTTGTTACTAAATCCTAAGAAAACTAAATGTATTAAATTCTCGTTGATAAATTCATCTAGCTCGAATTCAGTTTCTAATATAAAGTTAAATGGTCAAACTATTGAATTTGTAAAATCAACAGTATTTTTAGGAATAACGCTCGATTCTAAACTACAGTGGGGACCTCACGTCACAGCAATCGCGGGTAGATTGAGCTCTGCTGCTTTTGCAGTTTGGAAAATACGGCAGCTAACCGATGTGGCGACGGCACGGTTGGTGTATTTTGCTTACTTTAATAGCATTATTTCGTACGGCCTTATTTTATGGGGATCTGCTGCAGACATTGAGTAAATTTTTATCTTACAAAAGAGAGCAATTAGAGCAATTTATAATTTGAAGACGCGTGAATCTTTAAGATCTTTTTTTAAGGAAACAGATATCCTAACCCTGCCGTCGCTTTATGTTTTTGAAATAATCATGTATGTTAGGAAGAACGTATGTGATTTTCCCACTAACGTCGATAAGCCAAAGGCTACTAGAAACACAGGGAAGCTTAAAGTTCCATCTTACAGACTGGCTAAAACCAAAAAGTCGTTTCTGGAAATTGCATACGTTTTTATAATAAAATTCCAAAAATATTACAAATGAAACGGATACAATTCAGATCTATTGTTAAGAAGACATTAATATCAAAGGCGTATTATAAAGTTAATGATTATATCATGGACAGGGATATTTGGAAATAATTCCGATCCGCATTAGCGATCCCTTCAAATAGCGAACCTACTGTGTAAAAATAAAGTTGTGTTAAATACTTGTGATGTATACATATCATTTAATAATATTGTAAATCTGTTTTAAAAAAATATATATACCTCGTTGAGTTTCTTGCCGGATTCTTCTCAGCAGAGGTTTTTCCGAACCGGTGGTAGATTTTTTTTGACATTCATAAGTGCTTGTTATAGCCTAAATTGAATAAAGATATTTTGACTTTGACTTTGACTTTGACTTTGATAAGAAAACAACTGAATAAAATAATGGCTACCCACCAATACAGGGGGTTACAACAAAATTCTAAAATCAAAGTTCCTATCATACCGTCCCTCTCACTCGTATTAAATAATATTTGCATCAGCGAAACAATACAAACATCTATTTTCGAATTGCGTAGTAGTCCCCCTGATTGTCACTTTTTTCATGCTTTTTTCTTTTTTCCAAGTCATTTAAACTATCTGAATCAATTGTGCTCTTGATTCTGAGGAGGAAAACCATATTTTTGCAAAATAAAAAAAAAGAAAAGGTAAGTATACAATTTTGTCAAAATGCCCATCTAATGTGAATGCTGTGATTCAACATGTTATAATGAATAAAGATTTTAATTGAAATTTTTTTTTTATTAACTGTCAACACAAAAAAGAGATTCAGTCAGCGGTGTCTTTAGCCCATGTGGCGCCCGTGTGCAATTATTACTTTAGTACCATCTAGGAAGCACATGGTCAAAATGGAATAGGTACAAAGTGCCGCGGCCGGCGCCCCTAGCACCGCTTGCGCCCGTGTATAACGCACACCCTGCACTATAGGTAGAGAGAGACGCCTCTGATTCAGTCTTAGAGAGTATGACACTAAATGTAATAGAAAAGAAAAGAAAAGTAGAAATTAAATGATATTCTTCATGACTCTCACATTTCTGACATAACATGTTTGAAGATGGCAATAATTCCTTGTGTAACTTTTTAGTTGCTTTTTCATTTGTTGTTTACTTTATAATTTTGTGTATAACAATAATTGTTTGTATCCTATCAATAAATCACTTATTCATGCCAAATCTTTCAAGACAACACATACTAACCAACTATTGACATTATTATTTGCATGCACCATAATAACAGAGGGTGCACTAAATGATTCCCACAATGGTGGCTGTGGCCATGTATGTTTCAGCTTCCTGTTGCTGTCAGTGCTCTATTAAGTGGAACACAATGACACTGACTCATAGAAACTGATAAAACATTACATACACACCAACATTAGGCTTGAGTTGAAACTGTTTAAGGAAACATATAACATAATTATATGAGAGTGGTTTGTCTTACTGTTGACGGCAACCCACTCGTTGAGGTCCTCCCCCTCAGGCAGCATGACTGCGAGGCGCAGGTTGCCCGAGCCCAGCGTGGCTGCCGCATGCCGCATCAGGTCGTACTGGTGGGTGCCTTCCGGGATGTTCTTCTTTGGTTTGAAGGTCTTATTAGACCGACTTCCACTGTAACATTATCATAACAGCTATAAGATAACACTGTTAGAAATTTAGGGTAACTACAAGTAAAACACATGTGGAATTAGAGACCTGTAAATAACACACGAAAAGAGATAGAATATGTGTATATCATACAAAATATATTTTAGACTTGTTATATACAATAAAAATAAGGTAGACTGATACCGAAAACGTAGAACGAGGGCGGAAACGGAGGGACGAGATGCAGGCGCGAGGGTGCGGTTGATGAGCGTGGCCGGGGGCCCGGCGGGGCGGCCGCGCCCGGCACCATCCTGTTTAATTACTGCCTAGACTCCGCGCGAACGTAAACAAGACGTCAGCGGGCGGAAGAGCTGTCCGGTTATAAATAGACCCTCTCCGGTAGCGGCACGCACTCCGATACTTACAATAGAAAGCTCATCTTGATAAGGGATTGAGCCTGCACTTTATTCTAAAATATTTTCCAGTTTTGTAGCACCAAATCATTAAAAATAGGTTATAACAATAAAAATCTATTATTCTTAGATGCACTTCACTCACTTGTCAAAAGTTTATTGCAACTATTTCTTTTTTATTTACAACTAGCGTTAGAAAGTGTATATTCAGCCAAACCAATTCATTGTTACAAATATATTGTTTTATTTATGACATCATGTTTAGAAATAGGTTTAGGTTAAATATTGGGTTAATTTTACTAACTAATATTAACAGGATACAATAATATCACGGTACGAACAAGAGGAATGAAACCTAAGAAAGAATGAAAGTAATGAATGACGTGACGTGACTATTTACAATAGCAACACTTTTTTTGACATTATACTTGTCGTCTCACTACGAGGTAAAATACCTAAATCGAATATCGTCAGTGAGACGATTAAGAAAACTTTTTTCGCGTCTATTTAAAAGAGTGACACAATCAAGATGCAGGGACTTACGCTGCAGAGCTTGAAAAAGCACAAGGCTGTAAGTACAGATCAATATTTGCTTCAGGGATTTCACTTTTCTAGCTCTTACATAATTAACCTTAAATCCCTTTAACACTGTACGTTCTATTTACTCGAAAGATGCTACATATCTGAGGTCACGTATGTTGTTAAATTGTTTTTTGCTGATTACTACCGTCTACGTTAAAAGAAATTAACTTCACAAATGGAGTACTCAGTTAATATTTCATAATATAGCATATCCAGCACTTTTCCGCCCTAATAAGGGTATAAATCGATGAAAATGGCATTGCACTGCTATTGTTTTTCGTGAATATTTACGTATGCTGTAAACGGTTCTGCTCTGGTTGTACTCTTTTAAAATAGATTTCCATTTAGACATATTGTAGTGGAATGCAAGTCTAAAAATATGCAATGCACTTGTATTGCAATCGTAAACTACGCAGCAGCGGACAGACGCAACTGCGCACAGCACTAAGGTTCTGGTCAATAGTGCTGCATCTACATTTTCAGATATTAGTGATATGGACATACACCTAAGTAACTTGTTATCTAGCTCAAGGAATTTGCTTTGAGCTACCTGACCAAACTACTCAAAAGCTTACTTATTTCAGTATTACATCAACTTTTTTAGTTAGTGATCAAATTTAATTTGAATGTAAAAATAAATTAATTGTTATTGAATATTTCCAACCTTGGTAATCAGCCAGAATTTCAGCAGAAACCAATTGGAAATGTTGTGGCATGGTGTTTTGAATTTGCAACAACATTTTAATAATATTTAGAGGAGATAGAATGTTATTGAATGGCTTGATTAGTACTCCTTGTGGTGCTTCAACAATAAGAGCCTGCTGCCACATGTAAGCTACATCTACATGTTTAATGTTGTAGAGAGAGACTCTGAGAACAGGAGTAGACAGTGGAGAGCTAATGCAGGGGAATGTATTCTAGCAAATAAAGATCTACTTACTTTCTTACTTACTACTCTGCTCACCAAACATGCAGAATACTCTCGGAAGCATAATAATACTATATTAGTTGAATTTGTTATAATCCTCGTACTGAATCAGTCACATTACATTACATTGTTTCAATGTGTGTGCGTGCAGTTGATCCCTCTGTATGTGTGCACGGCACTGGGCTGCGGTGGCGCGGTGTTCTACCTGGTGCGGCTGGCCACGCGCTCGCCCGAGGTCACCTGGAGCAGGCGCAACAACCCCGAGCCCTGGGAGGAGTACCGCAACAAGCAGCACAAGGTACTTCAACAGCTGGCTCCAATGTACACGCACAAATTCAATAATTTATTTGTCCAACATAGGTAAATTACAGGCTGTTACTTACAGTATTATTTGTTTCACTATGTGGCACCTTGTGGCACACAAATTCATTTGGATGCATTCATGCAGCATGCCTTGTAAATAATGTTGAAATTCACTTAAGTACTATTTATATTAGGGTATTAACAATTTATATTTAAATTACATCAGGGATAAGTCCGCCTTTGTACTTAGCACTTTCTTTTTTGTGTAACATTTTTGTATTTCCTTTTTGTACAATAAAGAGTATAAACAAACAAACAAACATAATCAACTTATTGTATCAGTCAAAAATTCTTACACTGAATAATAGGCCTTATCAGTAAGGAACGCCTTTAGACTTCTCTTAAAATCTATTGAATTTGCTATGTTTGTCATTATATTCTTCCATCTTCCATGGGAATGTTCATGGCGTTAACTTAATAATATAGTATTTGACAACTCCTGAATTTGCCATATCCAATATTATGTATTATTATAAAAATATAGCCAATGTATGAATGAATATATACAGCCAATTTTTAGTGAAGAAAAAATTCACTTGAAAATTTAATGTAATGACTTGTTAAATCTATACAGTATAGTTTTTCTGTATTGCTAATGTATTGGTTGAGCCGGTTTTTAAATTGATTCACATTCAGAGCTGAGACTACAATTCTAATTCTAGTATCTGTGGTTGATTTTTAAAGCATGATACAACATTCAATGATTTTCCTTATGACTTATGAGTCAGAAGGTTACCGGCAAACAAAAACTAAACTATTTTGCAGTAAGTCATCCTTAACAAGATGCTTAACCCTTAATAAGGCCCCATTTATTGGAGCATACTATCACAGAATCAAAAGAAGCTATTGAATACATACCTGACAAAGGATATTTTTAAAGCTAGTAGTATTTTCAATAATTACAATGTATATTGTAACTAATACAATAAGGTTGAATTTCCAAGTCAATGCATGTGGTCGCTAAATCGCCTCTACCTTTTTAAGAGTTAAAGATGTCTGTAATGTATGTTTAGGAATCCAGCAGGTTTGAGGAAAACCTACAATGCACAAGTTGTAGGCTGAGTTTTGTGTTTGTGTTAGTGATTGCTCAACACAGAACAAATAATAAGGCGAATAGAAACATTATCGTGTGTATTGCGCTCCCCAATCGATGTCGCCGGTTTGTGGCCGCTGCTGCTGCCGCTGTTAGCGAGCAAGGAAAACTCCTTTTTCATAGGTTTCGGTGCTCGAAAACTAAAGGTTATCCTTTTTGAACCATGTCTACAATAATCCATTTTTTGATGTTCGTTACACACAGCTGGGAAACTCTTCAGTTTTGTCCACATGCGCTGTCGTATTTAAATACTCGCGTGGCATTTCTATTCCTCTTATTACAACTTTCTGTGCTGCGCACTGTACACGGCAAATAGAGAAAGATTCCGCTCATGACGCGACGCGATCATGTGACTAATGCGAACTTAGCCTCGCGCCTCAGGCCGGGTTCTCGCAATACTCTAGTAAAATCATTTGAGTATCACATACCTACAGTGAATTTTTTAACGCCACTTCGTTCCCTTTTGAGTAAATTTTTCTTTCTTCGGTATTCAGACTACTTTCCTTCCAGGCGGCTTTCCATTCCATCGTATATACATACTAGCTTTCGCCCGCGTGGAATTCGGCTATCGCGCGTTGTTCCCTCGGGAACTGTGCATGTTTCCGGGATAAAAAGTAGCCTATGTCACTCTCTGGCCCATAAACTATCTCTGTGCCAAAAATTACGTCGATCCGTCGCTTCGTTTCGACATGAAAGACGGACTAACCAAACATACAAACACACACTTTCCACCCCGCCCCGCAGAGCACTGTTGACTGACGAAGGCCCTCTTGTTGCAGTTCTACTCCCCGATCCGAGACTACTCCAAGGAGGAGTCGCAGGCGCCCAAGTACTAGGCTGCGCCCCGCCGCGCCGCTGCTGCTGCTGCTTTAGATTGTCTTAATTTAATAAATAGCAATTATGTGATAAATTATCTATTATTTTATTTGGCGTTTCTGTTCACAAACTTACCCTAATAGTGTTACCTCAAAGCACAAGCTTCAATAGCTACGGCTACGGGAGCAGTCGTCTTATGTGTATAGGCCGCGATGCGGCGCAGCAGCCTCGGGCGCCGCCCACGCGGCGGAGGCCGTTCGCACTTCAAAAATTGTGTTAGTTATAACTAAAACCTTTTCGAATAAAAGAAGGACTGTTGAGCTGGAGTGAGAGGAACGGATTAAATTCCAGACGCAATCTTATACAATATTATGAATGCAAAAGTTTGTATGTGTGTGTGTGTCTGTTATCCCTTCACGCTAAAACGGTTCGACAGATTTTAATGAAATTAGGTATGTAGATAGCTGGACATTTGAATAATAAATAGACTACGTTTTATCCCAGTATACACACGGGATTGAGACAAAATCTTGAAATCACAACGATCTGACGGTACGGACTCGCAGTGACGCATCGTATGTGCACCGTTTTTTTGCATGCTTTCCACAATACGGAATCGCAGTGACGTGCTGTAAACGTCACGATTTTTGTTTAGAAAAGTCCTTCGCATTCCGCACCGTTTGCGTATTAAGCAGCGGTATGGATAGCATGCAATAAAAACTGAGCATACGATGCGTCATTGCGATTCCGTACCGTCCCCGTTCTTTAAGCAGTGGTGTGGCCGCTCCTTTATTCAGGCCGTATACATGCTAACATTATTAAAACGCTCGTTAGCATGTGTAGGGCCTGAGTGGTAAACGCGCGTTCAGTGCTTATCACCTGAACGTACCCTTAGCTGTGCGGCTGTGCGAAGCCGCAGGTCAATTTCAATACAAAATCACTAATACTATTAGCTTGTAATTTGTTATGCAATTGGGCCCAGGTCTAGTAGGTATACTAATAAAATAAACTTCAATCAAGACACTGCTGGGACTGGGAATTGACTAGGCGATTGACTATGGTCAGTCGTCACACAGTTTTGACTACATGATGGCCTAACAGGCGGCGCAGCTTTACTAACTTGGCTTGCACCCTTTAGAACCCTAAAATGAGAAACAATTTATCAACAGAGATAATGAAAGCTGAATAGCTCAGCAATCGTACTAAGTAGATAACAAGTTGCCAATTCATATGCAGCTGCAGGTCGTCGCGGGCGCAGCTCGTGGGGCAGACATACCTATACCTAATATAGAGTTAATGAAGGTCATTCTCAATGGTTCGCGGAACACATGATAGAGGATTTAATATATGGATATAGATAAAATATTGTATGCAACTGTACGTAATAAGTTCAGATCAGAAGTAGCTGGAAATTTTGCGGAGTCACCAGTTAGTGGGAAATTCATTCCAAATGTCGCTACCTATCTACCTACCGTTTAGAAATCTGATAAAAAAAAGTTGCTGACGCAGTGCCAAAAGGCACTAGAGCCTACTACTAAGTGCAAAATTCGAACTTCGTATACTGCTGTCCCGCTGACGCTTATATTATTTAATACGAGAGTGAGAGGGACGGAACGACACCAACTTCGATTTTCGAATTTCGTAGTAGAAAACTAGAAATAAACAACATAAGTCTAAGGTGGCAACACAACACTGGAAAGTTATTAAATTATCTGTCAGTTATTTTGGATGGTGGAAGGGGGACAAATATGAAAAACAAACAACAATTAAATAAAAATATTTGTTTACTACATGTTTACAATTGATTGAAAATTATTACGTGATTTTCATGCAATATTGATTATAAATTCAATTGTTATGTTCTATTCTATTATAATTCTTTATTTCGCACTAAAAGCACCTACTGAAGTGAACCGAACAGTAAAGTGGAGTCAAATGCGCTGTCGTTCAGTGCGTGGCCCCGCGTTCACGTCGCTAACTTCGATCAAATACAATACAGTAGGTACAATAAAAACAATTATTAACAGTCGAGATACTTATAAATAAATACAATATTATGACGTTTATATTTTATGGAATAAATTTATTGAAACAAACTCATTATAGTAAAGGTACAATTAATTGTAATTGTTTGAAAGTATTATTATAATTATATTATGACGGTGAACTGGGAAATTAGTACATTATTTGTCAGTTTTTTTGGATGGTGAAAGGGAGACACAAACTATAATTTGATAAAAATATTTGTTTACCACATGTTTACAATTAATTGATTGAAAATTACTACTTGATTTTCGTGTAGTGTTGATTATTAAATTTAATTATTATGTTCTATTCTATTATAATTCTTTATTTCGCACTAAAAGCACCTACTGAAGTGAACCGAACAGTAAAGTGGAGTCAAATGCGCTGTCGTTCAGTGCGTGGCCCCGCGTTCACGTCGCTAACTTCGATCAAATACAATACAGTAGGTACAATAAAAACAATTATTAACAGTCGAGATACTTATAAATAAATACAATATTATGACGTTTATATTTTATGGAATAAATTTATTGAAACAAACTCATTATAGTAAAGGTACAATTAATTGTAATTGTTTGAAAGTATTATTATAATTATATTATGACGAGTGAACTGGGAAATTAGTACATTATTTGTCAGTTGTTTTGGATGGTGAAAGGGAGACACAAACTATAATTTGATAAAAATATTTGTTTACCACATGTTTACAATTAATTGATTGAAAATTACTACTTGATTTTCGTGTAGTGTTGATTATTAAATTTAATTATTATGTTCTATTCTATTATAATTCTTTATTTCGCACTAAAAGCACCTACTGAAGTGAACCGAACAGTAAAGTGGAGTCAAATGCGCTGTCGTTCAGTGCGAGGCCGCGCGCTCACGTCGCTAACTTCGATCAAATACAATACAGTAGGTACAATAAAAACAATTATTAACAGTCGAGATACTTGTAAATAAATACAATATTATGACGTTTATATTTTATGGAATAAATTTATTGAAACAAACTCATTATAGTAAAGGTACAATTAATTGTAATTGTTTGAAAGTATTATTATAATTATATTATGACAAGTGAACTGGGAAATTAGTACATTATTTGTCAGTTGTTTTGGATGGTGAAAGGGAGACACAAACTATAATTTGATAAAATATTTGTTTACCACATGTTTACAATTAATTGATTGAAAATTACTACTTGATTTTCGTGTAGTGTTGATTATTAAATGTAATTATTATGTTCTATTCTATTATAATTCTTTATTTCGCACTAAAAGCACCTACTGAAGTGAACTGAACAGTGAAGTGGAGTCAAATGCGCTGTCGTTCAGTGCGAGGCCGCGCGCTCACGTCGCTAACTTCGATCAAATACAATACAGTACAATAAAAACAATTAACAGTCGAGATACTTATAAAAAATACAATATTATGACGTGTTTATATTACTATATTATATTATGACAACGTATATTAAGAAGTTAAGAATAGGTAATAATGCAACATGGAGACTCTTCAGTTCCGGCCGCCCCTGCGGCTGGGCGCCCCTCGTTATTTCAGATTTGAGCCCTCGAAGCGCGTCAACAATCTCTAGTAACAACCTGCACCCGATCCTTAAAACTAGGCATACGAAAAATATATATTATGCTCGAAAGGCATTCCATTTATTCGAGATTCGTCGAGGGTTCGCGATGGGAGACCCCGGATAAACGGAATGCCGGCATGCGAGTGCTACTGCTGGGCTACTGGGGCGGGGGCGGCCCGTAGGGGTTGTAGCCGTGCTGCGGGGGCGCGGGGTAGCCGGCCGGCGCGCCGGGGTGCTGGTACGGCTGGTAGGGCTGCGCGGGCGCGGGCAGGCGCGGCGCGTGGTGCGGGTACGGCAGCGTCGCGTACGGGTTGTACGCCGTCGGCATCGGCGCCGCGTAGTACCCGTACGGCGCGCCGTACGGCAGCGGCATGCCTGCCGGACCACACACACCGTAATGTATCGGTATTAGCAACGTATCACGAACGCCGTACGTACGCTTGCGGGGGAAGCGCGCACGATACTGCTTTTATTAGGAATTAATCTCGAAAATAGTTACAATGTGTTTGAAGGGAGAGTTAATTAGAAGCTGGAAGTCGAAGACTGAGCGAGGATTTTAAACAAACAAATACGATACGAGGAGAAAATAAATGAAAGCTTGTAAAAATTGCAACCAAGTTAGCCCGCATGTTGCGATAGTGCTTACGAGCAAGTGTGATGAAAATGCACTCTATTAAATGATTGACGGTTTATAAACACTAAGGTTGATGTTGCTCTTCAAAACGAGAGAGCAACGTAGCTGTTATTGATTATTGCACAATCGCAAATTACGATGCAGTCCGCGCCTGCTCGAGTACCTAGATTGAGACACTGAAGTCCTGAACCCGTAGGAGGTACATAGTCTTCTACATCGCATGATTAATAACAGTTGTGGGTTTAAACTGTACAATTTGAAGAGTTAATAAGCCCCGTATTCACGGTAAACATTTACTGAGCAACATTGTTGAATCAACGTGTTGCTGAGTTGCTCACTGCATGTTGCTGTGTTGCCGCTCGGAGAGCAAAACTCAGCAAATGTTGCGCAACAAATGTTTACCATGAATAAGAGGCTATAGTTTCGTACGATTGTTGCCATAAGCTAAGTACTACTGCTTGGCTCGGACATCTCGATCGAACAAGGTACCAATTTTCAAATCACGTCTCGAAAACATCATTTTAAAGCGGTTAAAAGTGTTGCTAAATTTGAAATACGAGTATCAGAAAATTACAATTCCAATTAGTTGAAAAATTCATTTCTGCCGTAATGTTGTATTGTAGTTACACACAGGGTTTTATCAGTCAGTTTCAATTGAGTTTCGGATGCTATTTTTCGAGTGACGAGAATCAAAAGATTGGTCCCAGCTTGATGAGTAACGTACCTTGTGGCTGCACGGGGTAGGGCAGCGCGGCGGCGGCGGCGGCGGGGGCGGGGGCTGCGGCGGGCGGCGGCGGCCGCGGGGGAGGGTCCTTCTTCGTGGCTACCACCGGTGGCTGCCGAGCGGAACAACACAACGTACTTTAATACGGTATTTGGCACCACCGGCACCGCCAATGAATCGACGTACTCGTACTTTATAAACAGTTGAAATGCGATTCTCCCACAGATTTTATAACGCAATAGTGAGCTGCGACGTCATTTATAGCCCATAAGTTTGTAAAAATTGTATTTATATGAAAGAGAAATAGAATATTATTATTAACAACTCAATTTACTTATTCTTAATTTAACAATTAAGTGATGGATGGTAGCTATACTCAGAAGTCGCTGAACAGCTTGCGTGACTACTTTTCCAGTAAAATAACTTACTATTTAATGACGCCAGCTGTCGAAAACATCTACATCGTGTTCCTTATTTGCTCCAGAAACACCTTAAATAAATTTTGTAAAAAAAATCAGAAATAGTTGTGTTTGCCCCATGAGGCAAATCGTGGGGAGTACTCAAAACCGACATGACTTTACCGGCCGAGCAATACCGACCTGATATTTGGTAGCCCAAATGGCTTCGAAATAACAGTGCGGTAATTTTCGGTCACGAAATATCTACCCGGTATGTATAAATACCGCTCTAACATTCCGACCTGATAAATACCGGCATGATAATCGAAAGTCAATAATTATCGACATGTTTTTCCCTTTCGTTTGTGCTAGGTTCAATTGTGACCACAATGCGTGAGCCGAGCGAGCGTAGCGAGCGTGCCGCGGCAGCGGCCAGCGAAGCGCCAGCACCTAATTAAGTTTATTTTCTACAAAATTCATTAATATTCCGTGTACACGAAAAACAGAGTCGGTAATAACATCCAGTTAATTATCTGGTCGGTATTTAGCAGGTCAGGAATGGTCACCGCGGTACGATGCATACCGGGCTGATATTTAGTGGCATGGCATTTAATGTGCGTGTACACGAAAAACAGGGTCGTTATTTCCATGTGTCGGGCCGGTAAAGACTGTCACCCCAAATCGTCACTGCGGTCCAAAAAACAAGAGAGTATCTAATAAAGCGAAAAAGAACTAATTTAATTTTTATTTATCCTCCTACCTAACGCTCAGAGACCTTTTTAATATAAAGGACTTATTGTAGTTTTTACATTACATATGAATTGGATAAGTATGAATACGTTTATTTCGTACTCAATGATTTTTGTAACTTAAAATGTTGAAAGTCTATGTTTGATTTAGTTAAGATAAATAAAGAAAGCATCACCTCCTGCGCGGGTTGGGGCTGCTGGGGCGGCGCGGGGGCGGGGCGCTGCACGCGCGAGGCGTCCTGCGTGAGGTCCTTGAGCAGTTCCTCTTTCTCGGTGCGGCGCGCGAAGCAGAAGTCGGAGATCTTGTTCTGGAAGGTCACCAGCAGCTGCGTCAGGTCGTTGTAGAACTTGACGCCCTCCGTCAGGTTGGCGGTCAGGTCTGTGTAGGCGTCGTGCGCGGCGCACAGGCGGCCCAGCGCGGCCCCCGCCGCCCCCCGCCGCGCCGCCGCCGCCGCCCAGCGCGCGTGCGCCGCCTGCACCGCGGCCACCAGCCGCTCCTGGTCCTGCGCGAGCGCGACCGCGCGGCGCTGCAGCGGGGCCAGCGCGGCGCCCAGCGCGGCCGCCGTCAGCGCCGGCTCGTCCACGGCGCCCGTCGGCCGCCAGCGCGGCCAGGAACTGCTCGCGGAGGTCCAGCGTCACGTCCTTCAGCTCGCGCTCGAGCGCGTCGCGGTCGCTCTTGAGCCGCTCCACCTGCCCCATCAGCGCGCGCAGCTCGGCCGCCGCGTCCGCGCCCTCCGCGCCCCCCGCGCCCGCCGTCGCCTCCGGCATGCCAGCCGTGATCTCGCCGTCGCTGCGCCCCAGCAGCTCGATGTCCTGCGGAACGAGAGCGCGCGGTCAGCGAGCAAGGGGGCGCGAGGGACAAGAGTCACCGGTGACACTGTTTATCGGCCCGCATCAACCGACATGTCAAATATCGAATCGATTTTTCGTATTACGGTTGGAAACTCGCGTCGCTCCGTATGGGCGTGTACACGATAAATCGGGTCGATATCATGCGGGCCGGTAAATAGTGTCCCCCGCGACCCCGACCCCCGGCCCCGATACGCACCTCCTTGTGCTGCGCGAACTTCTGCTGCACGATGGCGTCGGCGCGCACCGCGTTGTCGATGATCTGGCGGTACTTGGCGGCGTTGGCGCGGAAGGCCTCGGTGAGCTGCGGCGAGGGCGTGCGGCCCAGCGCGCGCCGAACTGCGCGCGCAGCGCGGCGTCGGCGTCCTCCTCCTCGCGCAGCATGCGCTCGGCCTCGTCCAGGATGTCGCGGTTCCGCTGCAGCAGCTGCGGCAGCTCCTCCATGAGCGCGCGCAGCGCCCCCGCCCCGCCCGCCTCCCGCACCCCGCGCGCGCGCGACACGATCGACTCCGGCAGCTCCTCGCCCTGCTGCTGCTCCACGCACGCCGGCAGGTTCAGCGACGCCAGGATGCTGCAAACGGGCGGGCGGTCAGTGCCGTGCCGTGCCGTGCGGGTGGTGCGATGCCGCCCGCCGCCGACACTCACCTGTTTAGCAGCTGCGTGGCGTCGCGCAGGCCGTTGACCTCCTGCGCGACGGCTTCGACGCGGCGCGTCTGGGCGGCGGAGAGCGCGCGGTGCGCGGCGGCGGGCAGCAGCGCGGCGAACAGGTCGCGGCCGGCGGGCGGCGCGGCCGTCCAGCGCGCCGGCACCGGCAGCGCCTTGGCGACGGCGGCGCGGCCCACGGGCTCCAGCTGGCGCGCGTCGGGCACGCGCTCGTGGTAGATGAAGTCGTTGTCCTTGTTGGCCTCGGCGAGGTGCCTGGTGGCGCGCGTCAGCTGGTCGGCCAGCAGCGGCGCCTGCGGGAGGCGCGAGGCGGCGGCGCGCAGCTGGTCCACGGCGACCTGCAGGCGCGCGATCTCCTCGCCGACGGCCTTGTTGGCGCGGCACACGAGGCTCTGGTACAGCTGCGCGAGGCCGCGGAAGGCCTGCTGCTTGGCGGCCACGAGCGCGGGCCAGTCGCGGTCCCACAGCGCGCGCTGCGGCTCGCGCGCCATGAGCCGCGCCGCGTCCGTGTACAGCTCCTCGCACTGCCCGCACACGCGCGCCACCATGCTCTCCTTCATCTCGTCTGCGACAAGCCCGAGCGCCCCCACATTACCGAGTCTGCTGACACTGTAGCCACGCTTGCCCCATCTTGGGGCAAATGTGTCTATCTCCGGTTGACTCACATAGACATTAACAGTTCATTTAAAACAGAAGATATGACATTATTACGAGTTTACATAAGTTTACAGTAAATTGTAAGGGCCGGTACAGACGGACAGCATTTGAACTGCGACCCAGCTGCAGAGTGGCAGTTTGAGTGCGTGTAGATTTGATGCAGTTACACCGACTGCATCAAAACTGCGAGCCGACTCTGTGCAGTCCGCTTGCAGTCGTCGTGCAGTCCTGTCAACCGCACACCGACTGCGAGCCGGTTGCACGGTCGTAATAGAATTGCGAGATCGTTAACAGCGTGGTTGCGTACTGACCACGGATGCACTTGTAGGCGATGACCTCCTGCGCCTGCGCGAGCAGCAGCGCGGACAGCGCGTGCAGCGTGTCGGGCTGCAGGTCGGGCGTGGGCTCCTGGTGCACGGCGCCCAGCACGGACGTCTTCAGCTCCAGGAACACGCCCGCCGCTTGCTGCAGGCAGGACCAGCACACATGACACTACACTACCTCGTCACGCGAACGGACTATTTCTACTCAAACTAGAATATCAATTGAAGTTGCCGGTAAATTTCAATCGGATACGTCAGCATACTGGTTTCGACGCTTTGAAAGCAACACTAAATTGTTGCCAGATGGATTTGCCCCGAATTTACATCCACGAGACAACAAGTGATTTACAAAGTTGTCCTTTTGCATGCATAAAATCTTATCAAACAAAGTAATCATACACTCATTGCAGGCTATTAGAACGGTGCGTGGGCAATCTTAACTATCCTTAGTAACATCAATAATATTTGGAATAGCCCCTTCCTACCTACAGCCAACCATGACTTTACTCATGGATCTTCCACTTCCGCAGATTAATTCCGCTGTTTTGTTGTTTTTTGATTAGGTGTACCTGGGCCACTTTTTTAATCAGGTTGGTTATTTTTTTTAAGAAACTTCTTTCTTCCGTCGAAGCGAATGGGCAAATTTTAACATATTATATTGTGTCAAAGTCAAAGTGAAAATATCTTTATTCAATTTAGGCTATAAGGCTATAACAACCACTTATGAATGTCAAAAAAAATCTACCACCTGTGTAGAGTCTCTGTATGTGTTTAGTGACGTGATGCTCATGGTTATTTGAGAGCAGAACCTTGAGTATAACAACTGAGTTTTTTTTAATGTAATGTGAAGACTCACACGATAGCTCGGTTGTTACGGTGGTTCCTCTTCAGAGGGAAGCATAACATTTGGACCAAACAAATATAAATAAATATCATGGGACACTTGACACCAATTGACCTAGTCCCAAACTAAGCAAAGCTTGTACTATGGACACTAGGCAACGGATAAACATACTATATAGATAAAAATACATACTTAAACACATATTAAACATCCAAGACCCGAGAACAAACATTCGTATTATTCATACAAATATCTGCCCCGGCCGGGATTCGAACCCGGGACCTTAAGCTTCGTAGTCAGGTTCTCTAACCACTCGGCCATCCGGTCGTCAAAAATGTGCCCTGACCAATAGCAGTTTATTAAAGTATACATATATTAATTTATGAATTAATTACTTATAGATATTTACTGTCGTCAGCTAATACCTGATATACGACTAAGATGTTGTGGTTTGTTTTATCTTTGTTCAGTATAGGAACAAGGTGAATTTAGTTGACTTTTATACCACGCGCCATATAAATCTGTCTAAAAGTTCATTACTTAATACTCAGTTTTGACGCATTTTTGAGATACATTTTTTATGCGCCGTCTTTACGTTACTCCCGGATTGTGTTCGAATCGCTTAACGGTAGGTATAGTGCCTATTCAATTATTGGAATTATACCTTTATAGTTTTTGTGGTACTAGTCGGGGCAATGAACTTTTAATGGGGCAATGAAATTTGGTATATAACATTTAATTAGCTTTGACTTAATTTACAAATCAATTGTTGTGTGAACGGAGGATGAAAGGAGAGTGCTTGAGTATGTGTTAAGTGTTAGTAAGGAATGTGTAACTTATGCATGAGTGGTGCTTGTGACTGGATGGGAGATGTATGTCGTGATATGCGTGTTTTTATTGGTTTAGCGAATGTATGTCGTGATTTGTAGGTAGTCCACATTAAATAATTCATTCTATTCTATGCACATTCTAAGCAACTGTGACCGCCTAGCCTAGCCACGAAATCGCGTGAAAACGATATTGTTTACAAATGGAATGGGGCAAAGACCTGCCATAATTCGAGGCGATAAAATCAGTCCTTAAGTTGCGCGGTGAATGCTGCTTCATACACGCTTTTCGTGACTTGCCTCGCGCTCGGGTCTAGGGCTATATGCGGCTAAGTCTGCGTCAGGATGTGTCGCGAGGAATGTGTTTATAATGAACCAATAGAAAGGCTCCATTTATCTATCCTCGCTTAGCACAGCTCTGGTTTAACAGGTGAGCCGAGCAAGGTTTTTGTATGTACAAAACAAGAGAAGGATGTGTGTCCAGGAATGTGTTGCTAGGTAGGTATGTCCGCCCCGCCTCAACGCATCCCACTTGCTTACTCAAAAAGAGCTTGCTACACATCCTCGCACATCTCTGTGGAAAATCAGCCTAACCGTGCGGATTGAGCACACCGTCTCTTTTTCATGCAATACTTCAGAGGGATGGCACGTTAAAAGCTCGCGGCTGTATAGGGGCTGCAAGGTTGTAGGGGTGTCGGCGTCAGCACTGACCTGCAGCAGCTTGGCAGCCAGTTTGAGCGAGTCCTCTGTGTCGAGCGGCTGCTGCGCAGCCAGCATGCTCTGCAGCGCGCCGATGTTGAACAGCACGCACACACGCTCGTACGCCAGCGAGCTCACCGCTGCACACACACACATGTTACACCACACTACCATGACACACCCGCTACCAAATAGAACCATTCATAGTTAACTTCTTAGTTAAGTGATCACCCCAGGCCTCATATAAACATCCTAGCGGACCCATTTTGCATTACATGTCAATACGAGATAGTATATTCAACCGATTTGATTTGTAGGCCACCACAGAACCGTGTCTTAATAACATTCAACATCATTTGATAAATCATGTTATAGAAAGACAAAATTATTTACTATGATGAGATTCCATGGTGGCTGAGGAATAAAATTGGTTGACTGTTCATCTTTTCATTCATGCATATACTTCGCACAAAGGACTAGTCTTGCAAACATCTACCACTAACTAAAGCCTCACAAGGCTAAGGTCAAATATTGTGGTTATTCACATCATGTGGAGTAAAAATTAAACAGATACGCACTGAGACTCATCCTGCCTCCAAAGATGGACCCGCGGTCAAAGGCATCCTTCCACTTGAAGGGGATCTGCACCTCCTGCGGCGGCACCTTGCCCTCCAGCGACACCAGCTGGTCGTAGTAGCTGCCGGTAGACAACGGCTCGTTAAAATGTGCTCGTTGGGAACTCCGCGAGGCTCGTCACGCCCGTTCACTCGCTAGAGCTGGCCGCTAAGAGCCACGAGCGCGACCAACAAACGCTAATAAATAAATAAACATCAGCTGCGGCTGCGCCCTGCGCCGCCCTTTGTTTACAGAGGGCGATGACACCTCCGGCGCACGTTCCCCGACCGCACTGTCCGCAAGTTGACACAAAA
>NC_133484.1:20695829-20759845 GCF_025370935.1 Choristoneura fumiferana
TCGAAAAAAATCCAAAAAAAATCTTTAGTGAAAATATTTATGTTATTAAGAAAAATTGAATATTAGACCCTAAGATGGTGCAATCACAACTCATAAGGAAACTGTAAGTCTCACATTATTTTAAACTTGGTAATCCAAGGTGTACCCACACTAACATGCAAAAATAGTGATTATTTGTATCGCCATCACGTTCTCGTGGAACTAATGAAAGAGCAACGAAGGAAAACAAATGTGAGTAGGTGTACGCCATGGCTGGGCATGCGCGGCGGGCGGGGCGCGGGCGGGGGGGGGGGGCCGAGAGTGCGGAGCCCGTGTCGGCCCGCTCGCGAGCCGCAGCCCACGTGCCGAGCCTCTGCCGGCGCCCTGCCGGAGCCCGCGACGCCGGAGCCTCCAGCGTCGCCGGCGCGCGCCCCAAGGTCCCGCGCCTCGCCCGCGTCGCTAACTGTTGCTTCAGCAATCGATACAGCCGAGTGTGCTTTTGTTTTGGTCGCGAGCAGCCGAGCGTGCCGCTGCTACGCACTTGCTCCTCCGCGACCGCTCCGGCCGCCGCCGCCGCCACCGCCTGACCCAGCACGACTACCTAACCGTAAGCATAATAATTACAATAATATCGCATAAAAGCAGCTCACATTCAAGAGAAATACTACACAATAATTTTATGTCTTATAAAAGTAAATTGCGACGCACTTGCGACGCAGTTACTCGTGCGTGTTGTTGTGAGATTACTTGACGGTGGTAATGAAGAATAATTAATTAGTGCATGTTGTAACGACAAGGCACTGGATTCGGGGTGATTCCGGTTGCATATTTTTTATTTTATTATTTTATAATTTATGACGGTGTAAGCATTCTACACTTCCATTGAACGTAGATATAGTTTAGATATAGTTAGTGTTTAAGTATTGTAACTAAGGGACCCCATACACCCCTGTATTTTTATTATTGTTATTTTTTGTATTTTTTTTTCTTAATTGTATAATATAGTTTTTAAGTATTTTATTTGTAATTGTATTATTATGAAAAAAATTTTCTGCCAAGTTTCTTGCGGCGCATTCTTCTTGGCAATGATGGTCTTTCCGAAAGTGACGTGTAAATGTGCCCATTGCGGCCTATTTACTGAATAAATCATTTGAATTTGAATTTGCATGTTGAGGGCGGTGCCGGTGCACGCGGTGTTAGGTCGATAGTGGCGTGGCGACGGTCGCGGCCCCTGCACTTGGCACTGCACCGCTGGCTGCACGCCGCCGCCGCGCGCCGCCGCCCGCCGCCCGGCGCCCGGCGGCTGCGGTGGCATCGGACGCGGGCCCCGCGACCACTCCAGCAGCTCGCATAACACTACAGACCACCCACACAATCTTTGCAATGCAAAAGGAATTTTCTTGTGCAAGATACTGTTGCAAAGTACTGAAGAAACGGAGTCCTTCCGGCAGTCGCTCCGTCTGCCGTCAGCACAATGGGAACCCCGCTTGCGGCGCTTTATTAGTTATTGATGGGTAACGATCGCCTGCCAGCTGGCCGCGGCTCACGGTTCACGGTTGGGGCTCTCGGTACCGAACCGGCCTCACTTTAACACGGCGACATCATTTTGCTTTCGTAAATCGTATGTATATTTTAGTGAACATGAATTAAAATAAGTTTCACATAGTGAAACCTATATTTGATTATGTTAAGTATTTATTGTTATTTTGATGATTGATGATGATGATAAATGGTCAGAGCTCTATATATGTACTTAGTACAAAATTTCAATTAATTTTGGAAGTGGAAAAATAACCACATGTAAAAACAGAGTTGTAAGATTTGTTTATTGAGGTACCTACATTATTACTTTGCTGTATAAGTACAGCAACCAGTGCTGCAGTGACATATTTTCGGCCTCATTTGCCTTGTCTGAAGGTGAGATAAAGGTTAATTGCTGGACAGTTTAACAAAAAGCTGGCCCACAAGGCAAGCGTGCAAGGGTTGTGTAGAACCCAGGACCTTTTATGAGGTCATGTCGTGTATCGTATTCCACTTCATGTCGCTCTGTATAATCTGAAGAATCAAAGTACTATCACCATTACTTATTCTGTGCCCAAAGGCTGCATATCATTGTATGGGCAAAATAGGGTTGGGTATACGCGGGGTGAACAACCTGGTTATTGGCACACGTTTATTGAGTTTTCGCCTTATTGCCTTGTGCATAAGAATGACAGTGCCGACAGTTGGAGGAATGCCAGCCGATTCCAAACATTCAGTAGTTTACTGCATTTTCAGGATCTCGTATTGAGATGCACCATTTACAAGTCTTTTATGTTTCGCATTTGTTTTAAAAGCCCTTCGTCATAATTATGTTATGCGATTTGGGCCTATTTAATTAAGTCATTTCTCCATCCTGCTTTATTCCATTAACCATCAGGTCTGTACCTACCTACTGATAGCTGATAACATTCCAGCCCTCCAATAAAACATTTCGAGTCTTAAGGTATGTTTCCGAATCGTTACAACAACATGTCAAGCCGTGACAAGTGTCTCGTGTTCTAATTACAATTCTATCAACGTGGAAGTATGATGAAGAGAGAGCTTAGTTAGTAGCCTGTGAATAAACAGTAAGTATATACTGACATAGCCATGTCTCTGATAGGTCGCGTGTAGCTACATGTTTCCTTAATGGTGAAACCTAAAGAATGCGTCAATTATTCTCATCCCCCTGATTGGTGCATGAAGGTCGTTTTGCTCTCTTCGTCGTCTGGGTGTCGAGCAAGTTTCCACGAACATCTAAAACTTTTCATCTTGCGTCGTCGGCACTTCGCGAACCCCAGCCTTGCGGCCGGTTACTCGCATTCGACGTTCAACTGCAAAGAACAGCCAACCATTAAATCTAATACACAACTCAGTGTTCTTAATAGTCGGCGACTACTTAAAACCTTCCGTTGTGCGATAAGTGTGACAAAACGCAGGGTAGGTAGGTACAACATACTACATTATTGCTCAATTTACAAAACTAGATAAGGCAGGCACTCTCGCGATCTTGTGAACTGACGAAACCTAATTTACGTCGTAAATCAAAATACTTAGGTGGGTACTCTCTCGCAAAGTGTTCAGCGATAGGTAAGTACGTACTTTTACCAATATCACCCTCCGTAATGGAATCTGAGCGCGATAGGGCGCCGACGGCGTACCGAGTACCGGCCTTCAAACCATCTCAGCGTACCTACATTAGGAAAGTACGAAAAGTATAGGGTGTATAAGAATACTTATATTGTTACAGTTTCCAAAGTACTATAGTACTTACTACGTACTTATTCTTTGTTAACTTTGTGTATAATGTCATTACCTATGTATCTACATTTAAGTATAAGCAACAAATTTCAAGTTCGATTAGAAGCGAGTAAAATTCTACTTGCAAGAATTAATTTTGTACAAAGAACACGCATTTGCGGAACGTTAATAAATATGAAAACATCTAATAGTTTTTCTTTACCAACACAAGCTGTTTATATATTTGTTAATCTGAAATAGGTACCTACCTTACGTGGGTTTAGTTTGTGATGGAATCGATAGTTATTGGAGCGACAACGGCGGATTCCATTAAGTAGATGGTAACGAGGTCAGTCAGATTATGGCTGGAATGTCACGATCACGAGCTTTCCCGGCCGCAACGCCCGCGACGCGACGGGTCACCCGCGCGGCCGCGGCCCGCGACGCTCGCAGCTTCTCGCCCCGCTCGCCGCCACTCATATCAGAGCTGTCATGTCACCTCTGTATCCCCGGGGAGACGTTGTGTGAGCTGTGAATCTCGCCCGCCCTAGTTGTCCGTGAATATTCATGGCCGCTCAACTCTGACGAGGCGCGCGGCTCATTGCTCGCTGACCTCGCTTTGGGGTTGGTTTTATTTATGAGCAAAAAAGAGATATCGATAAATAAGCGACATCACTTTTAACGTGTCGTCGTGTTATGAGATGAAGGAAGTGGAAGAGGGTCCGAAATGAGATTACATTACGCTTCGGCCCGGGGAGGGGAGGCTTGTGCTCGCAATCTGTCGCAGCGGACGCGTCACGTGTGTGATTGCTGGTGCTAGCCGGTTTTGGAGTAAGAAATACTGATTACTGAATCCAGAGGGCCTTGGAGATGCAGTCCTGTTCCATATCTTAAGGATCTGGTACTGGTATAGTGCATTAATGTAGGTACATGATAATTACTTATGCCTTACGGAGGAAAATATCGCTTTTTCTATGAAAATTTATAGCTACACAATAATACGAGTAGAGGCAAAACTTGCAGAGCTCCGTAAATTTGCGGAGACATTTTTAGGTATTCTTCAGTCCCTCGCCAATTGACGGTTCAACAACCTGTTAACACAAATAGCTGTGCCACGAGAATGTTAGTTCTCAACATGAAGCTCAACCACCTGTACCTTTGTTCAAATAGGTGTAAATGGTATACACCGCCCCGCTTATTGGCCACAGGCCCAAGTTGTCAAAAATGAACAGCTATACGTAGTGATGTGTAAGAGCCATTTGCTACTTATATTTGCAAAGATTTCGTGTTTTCTATCACGGTGTCGGTTCTTGGCGTACGAAGTATGCACATGTCCGAAGGCTCAAACCACAAGCAAAGACCAGTGCTAGCCAGCTACGCAATTATTTGCAAACGTGTACATACGGGGGATCGCTCTTTGCAAGATAATCTTTACAAATTTTGTACCATAATTTAACTAAGTATACTTACACATATTCACATCGTGTCTGGAGTTAACTCAAGAGACATTGATTAGGAGCAAAGAACTGCAAGTGGACCATGTGACGATACGATCTGCAAATGACGATCACCTTCGGATGTAGAAGATTCGATCTGAAAGTGGAGACGGTACTTATTGGTTCTCGCCAGACCTTTGCGCTGGTTTGGATAGTCTTTTAGAGACCGCGGCTGATGCAGATTCGGGCCCAGCCAGTGTCTGCTTACCCGTACATCTTTACACGGCTGATGCAGATTCGGGCCCAGCCAGTGTCTGCTTACCCGTACATCTTTACACGGCTGATGCAGATTCGGGCCCAGCCAGTGTCTGCTTACCCGTACATCTTTACACGGCTGATGCAGATTCGGGCCCAGCCAGTGTCTGCTTACCCGTACATCTTTACACGGCTTAGTTTGACTAAGCAAATCATTACAAAATAATAAGATATATTAATTAGTTCAAGTTCAGAAAAGCCCCTTTTCAGAAAAGGACCTTTGCTCTGTGAGTCTGTGACATGGGAGCCTTGTTGCTGTTATTCCTTAATTGTTTCCCAACAATGTAGCAAAATTACAAAATTTCTGTAATATAACGATACTCCTCGTGTACCATTAATCCATATCCATACTAATATTATAAATGCGAAAGTGTGTGAGTTTGTGTGTTTGTATGTTTGTGTGTATGTTTGTCCGTCTTTCACGTTGAAACGAACCGACGGATCGACGTGATTTTTGGCATAGAGATAGTTTATGGGCCAGAGAGTGACATACTTATACTTTTTATTCGCTTTTTGTTCCCGAGGGAACAGCGCGCGATAACCGAATTCCACGCGGGCGAAGCCGCGGGCGAAAGCTAGTTACTTATATATTCATTTCTTACACGTTCCAACATGTCGTGTCTCGTGTCACAAGTCACGGCAAGGACGAGGCCGGATGGCGTGGGTGACCTTTCCAGCGTCGAGCTGCAGCAGGGCTACTACGAAACTCGAAAATCGAAGTTCGTTCGTATATCGTACCGTCCCTCTCACTCTCGTATTAAATAATATAAGCAAATGAAAATGAAATGAAAAAAGTTTATTCAACACACACATAATAGTTACAAAGAAAAGTTACAAAAATAGTTGAAATACAAAATATGAAATAAAATATAAAATAATATATAATTTTATATGTGTGAGTGGAAAAGGTCCCGCCTCAGCATAAATGCGGACTCCTGGGATTAGAGCATCTAATATCGGACCTTTTTTCCAATACCGGTATTTTTTCGATACCGAAAATTCAAATACCGGTTTTCCGGTATTTCGATATTTTTTCGATATTCGTATTATTAAAGTAAAATAAATGATTTTCCCGCAACAAAACTTTCCGGTACCGAAAATCTTAAGTAGCTAAGATTATTTCAAATATGTCTTGAACTTTATTCGTGTTAAAGGCTTAACAATCAAAAATGTATCACTCCGATAAACTAATGTTTATTGATTCGGTCGAAACGTTGGCTGTGCTTGAGGCTCTCCAGCGATGCCGTATTGACTATCGGTATATCGAAGTGTTGAAGTGTCTGTATAAAATCGCCACTATGTCATTCCGAGTAGATACAGGAACAGACTTCGAAGGCGATTCCCTTGAAAAGAGGCGTAAGCCAGGGAGATGGCATATCTCCGAAACTGCAGGGCTACTACGAAACTCGAAGTTCGTGTCGTGCGGTCCCTCTGACACTTATACTATTTAATACGAGAGCGAGAGGAACCGCACGACCCGAACTTCGAATTTCGAGTTTCGTAGTAGCCCTGCTGTTTGCTGCCGCTTTAGAAGACGCCTTCAAACTTCTGGAATGGAAAGGACAAGGCATCAATATGAACGGCGAATAATACGAGTACATCACTCAACTTCGGTTTGCCGATGATATCGTGGTCATGGCAAAGTCGATGGAAGAACTAAGCACGATGCTCGAAGGCCTCAATCGAGTCTTCCAACGGGTACCTAGGCCTCAAAATAAACATGGACAAGACGAAGGTCATGTGGAATGTCCATGTGGTGTCGTGTGGTGTGTTGGTTGAGAATTAGATTCTTGAAGTTGTTGACGCGTATGTATACCTGGGACAAGCCGCAATTAGGTAGGTCCAACTTCGAGAAGAAGGTCAATCGTCAAATCCAACTCAGATGGGCAGCGTTTGGGAAACACGGAAATGACTTTTCGTCCAAAATTCCTCAGTACCTTAAGACGAAAGTGTGTGTTACCAATGTGTGTTACCAGTGATGATGATGACATATACATATATCCGAGACGTGGTGATTACTATAAGTAGGCCATATGTTTAAATAGGCTCAGAGTTGCTCAGAGAACTATGGAAAGAGCTATGCTTGGGGTTTCTCTACGGGATCGAATCAGAAATGCGGAGACACGTAGAAGAACAAGGGCCACCGACATACAGTACACTGTACTGAGTACAGGGCCGTCTTTCACCTATTAGAGGCCCTGGGCACAACATGCTACATTCGGTAAGCCTGATTTTCAGGCGAGAGTAGAGTAGCTAGATTATCGTTTGGTAATGGAGGAGAGACTAGGGGGCCCCAAACCATCGCGGGGCCCTGGGCGCTTGCCCAGTGTGCCCAGTGGGGAAGAGAGGCCTGCCGACATAGCCAAGCAAATTAGCTCTTTGAAGTGGCAATGGAGGACGTATAGTACGGAGAAAAGATGTCCGTTGGGGCCGAAAGATTCTCGATGTAGAACTGCGGATCGGCAAGCGCAGCGTAGGACGTCCACCAACGGGATGGACGGATGACCTAGTTAAAGTCGCAGGTTCACGGTAGATAGGTAGGAACACACTACTAAAACGCGACGCCATGCTACGCCACCTGACCCTTGTCAGTAGTACTAATAAATCCCATGCATTACTATATGGCCAGGTGCAGATATAAGACACGGCACGTGATGACACGCGGTTTTGTCATAGGTACCTATCAAGGTATCGTTGGTAATCTTTATAAATCGTAGATTCTAATTTAATTTACTTTGAATAATACTATTAATAAAATAAGTAATTAATTTGTGACTTTTGAGAGTGTTGAGAGTACAATACTCTATTAAAAACCAAATAAATATTATTTAGAGATTAATATCGAAAATATCGAAATACCGGTATTATACGATTTCAATATCGGTTGTGTTAATATCGGAATTTTGGTCCGATATTCCGGTTTTTCGATATTATCGAATACCGGTATTCATGCTCTACCTGGGATGGAGTCAGCGCTGGTCTCCCGGCGGGAAGCGTCGGCGGGATGGTAAGTAGTTGATGGTACGATACGAACTTCGATTTTGGAATTTCGTAGTAGCCCTGCTGTTTGGGCTGCCGCCTGCCGCCTGCCGCTGCCGTGCTGGCGTGCTGCGCGTGTGCTGCGCTCGTGCGGCGCGTCGCGTGCCGCAGGCCGGCTGCACTTCCGGCCCTCTGACCCATACTGCTCTATAACGACACGCGACCCGTCCCACTGGCCGTACTTTATGGCCAACACTGCGGATGCACCCCGATTAAACGAACAAGTCATTTGTTTTATGTTTACGAGACAGCGTCACTGATATATGTGTCTGTGTGCCGAAATAAGTCGTAATATATAAGCCAAAGGTAAAGAAAGTGTACATAAGTAAGAGTGTTGCATGCGTTATGGTTGCCCTCAAATTGTTTTGTGCTCGTTGTAAGTTGCCTGTTAACTGTCTGAAGGGCACTCGAAATTTTCATTCAAAAGCTCAGAATTCAAAAGTGGTAAATTAAGTATTGTGCGAATCTGTCAATTTTGTTGAAAACTTTATTATTAGCCTACCCCAATGAAGACCAAAAACTGCCTCTCAGGGGAAAAAACTTGTGTAATAAATGGCTTGTGTAATATACTTAATTCATTCATAACATCAAACCTACGTGCTAAGTGCTACGCATACTGACTACTATAAGTATACACGTACGCATTCGCTGACTGCCACACGCGCAACTGTGTCTATGCCTACGAATAATAATTCTTAGTTAGTTAATAGAATTATTATTCGTAGGTCTATGCTTAGATTTCACCGGCTAAAGTGGCGGCGGCGCAGGATCTAAATTTAACGTGGGCAAGATACATTTTGCAAGGCCAATGTAATTTAATTTTCATTTATCTCAAAATAAATATTAACACGTGGTATACTCTTCGCCAACTTGGGAAGTCCTGCATGGCTACTACGAAACACGAAACTAGAAGTTACTGTCGTGCGGTCCCTCTCGCTCTCGTATTAAATAGTATAAGTGTCAGAGGGACCGCACGACACGAACTTCGAGTTTCGTAGTAGCCCTGCAGAGGGACTGCGCGACACGAACTTTGAGTTTCGAGTTTCGTAGTAGCCCTGCTGGTGGTCGGGCGAGTAATGACGCGTGGTGTCGCTTGCAGGAGCGGGCTGACGCGCGCGCTGGTGCGCCCGCGCTCGGGCAGCCCCGCGCCCCCAGTGCCCCGCGGCCCCCGCGGCCCCCGCAGCCCCCGCGGCCCCCGCGACCCCGCCGGGCCCCTGCGCCATCTGCACCCCTACGTCAAGAGAACATCCGACTTGTAAGTACCGTGCGTGAACTGAACTCTACACTACACATGTGACACGGCTGGCAATACCCTTAGTTCAAAATAGTGCTGACTGCTGGAGATCAACGTTTAGGGATAGGTACTTATGTTATTTTATTTGCTGATTCTTGAGGGTTGTTCCAAGTAATAAAGTGTCTTGTACTTACTCCATTTCTTACTGCGGTGGCGGGCGAGGAGAGACTACTGGCTACACCGTTTAGCTAGCGCGTGTCAGCCATATCGTAAGCTGTAAGCAATCCTGAGACGGCTAGGTGGAAGTGACCGTGGTCAAGGAAGCCAGCTACTTTACGATTTGCCCAGTATTTTTATTAGGGATGATAATTAAATGATGCCTATTATAATGAAATGCGATGTTTCATGAATATTCATGATATAACTATAGTTATAGCATTCCTATAGGAATTTCTCTATTTTAAAATCTGCCGATCACATAGATGCGATTTAATGATTATATATCAGCCGATCTGTTTCAACCAAGCAATACTCGGAACATCGCTCGCTGCAATATATGTATAGGTCACCGGTTTACTTAACTAGGTACTATCAGCCAAATACGTGGTGTATCAATTTTAAACAAGTTCCTATCAAATGAATATGTCGCTAAAGTCGAACTTTCAAGTTGACAGACACGTCTATTGGCATTATTGTTTTGTGACATGCAAACGATTATCAACTTTAGGGTGGTAGACCATACATTTGGCTGATGGTACCTACACTTCGTGGCAGCGTCCACCCTGCGCCGTGCCGCCAACTTGTTGCAAACTTGTAACTTGCTTGATGCAAGTGGCAAGTGGAGGAATCTGCTGTAGTAGTCAGGCAGGAGCAGGACAGCGCCCTGGCCCTTTGGACCGAGAATGAAACAGAGGGTGGTAGGTAGTTAGCGCGAGCGCGACCATCCGTTCCGTGATTATTGTAGTGATCGTCACATAATTTGCATAGTTCTTCCTAAATTGATTATTGTCGTTGTTGTTGTTGTTATGTATGATGATAGTCGGCTGTTCGTGGTGCAGGTCGAGCGTGGTGGTGGCGCCGCTGGACGAGGCGGTGGACGACGTGATCGACCTGGGCGCGCCGCGCGCCGTCCGCGCCGCCCCCGAGCGCCCGCCGCGCCGCCAGCCGCGCCCGCGCCGCCAGCCCTACACTCCCAACCCGCGTCTGTACGTTGCCTCCTCGCCCTCGCTCCTCGGCGCCCTAACTCGTATACAATACAGGGCGTAACATTCATAAGTATGCGTGTTTGTAAAGTGACAAGTTTGTTAAAAGTAAGTATATTTATCAAATGATCATTTGTGATATTAGCAGTTTGTGATAAGAAGTGGTTGTGAAATGAATAGTTTGTGAAACATTGTTTATGAAATGATCATTTGTAAGCGTTGTTTGCCAATTGATAGTAAACCTTCCCGAACAGGATCTTCGTATGTCTTAGTTTCAGACTTTCCCATACCTACTGACCGATAGGTATGAATGTTACACCCTGTGTTTTTAAACGTATAGTGCTATTTAAACCGCGTTCTAGACGGATGTAATCCAGCATCCCAATTAGGGTGACCTGGGTGGGAACTTGGGTTTCCATCCACGGATTGTGTTTCGGCTACAGTTTACGAGTATATCCACGCGTCAACACGCTCGCGAATCAGTAGCGAGTCGTTTCCTGGCATTTGACACCCCAGGAGAGGACTCGCATCGTACATCGTAAGTAGGTACTCGTATCGTGTTGTAGAAATGGCTCCGAATTTGCCCAGAAAAAGTGGGTCTTGCTTTGGCAGTTTTGTCCATGATGATAAATAAATAAAAAATGGATATTTGATAAATAAATAGAAAATGGCATTGGTTAAAGGAATGACCGATTCTTAGCTATTGAAACTTATCGGAGTTACTGGACGTCAACGATATATTTAATTGATTACTTACATCTGCTGTCTACATAGATGGTAATTGGTAACAAGCAAGGTCACCTCCGTTGGGACGCTAGATTGCCTGGATAACATCCGTCTGGAACGCACTTGAAGCGACACATTGTCGCCGGCCTCTGCCGCAGGTACCCTGGGCCGGAGCGGAATAAGAAAAGTAGCACGAAGCGCGGCGGGCGGTCGCGAGCAGCCAGCGCGCAGCGCGTGCGGCGGCGCCCGCGCGTGTTCCGGCGGCCCGTGCCCAACGCGCGCCTGTACCGGCCCGCGCCGCCGCGGCCCCCGCCGCCGCCCGCCGCGCCGCGCGCCGCCTGGCCCCCGCCGCCGCCGCCCGCGCGCGCCCTAGACACCGCCTCGCGCGCCGCGCTGCGCCTCAGCGAGCGGCCGCCCCCGCCCCCGCCCCCGCCGGCCCCGCCCGCGCCGCGCGACCGCCGGCTCGTGGTGACGCTGCCGGGCGTGCCCGAGCCGCCGAGCCCGCCGGCGCTGCGCTACCGGCCCGCCAGCGAGCACTTCCGGCTGCGCACGCTGTCGCTGGACACGGAGTCGGGCGCGTCGACGCCGCCGCCCCGCCCGCGCGCGCGCCCCGCCCCCGCCCCCGCCCCCGCCCCCGCCATGGACGCGCCACGCCGCCACTCGGCGAGCCCCGAGGACTGCTCCGAGGGCAACTCGCTGTCGGCGCCGAGCGAATTCCTGGCCGAGGTGAGTGCCGGTGCGGTGTGATGCGTGCGCGGTGCGTGGAGCGGCCCTTAGAGGCTGACGGCTTGCGCGGGTTGCAGTTCCTGTCGGCCATCATGCAGCGGCAGTACGCGGAGGCGCTGAAGTACTGCCGGCTGATCCTGCAGTACGAGCCGCACAACGCGACGGCGCGCGGCTTCTACCCGCTGCTGCAGCAGAAGCTGGCCGCCGCGCACAGCCCGCGCGCACGCCGCCCCGCCGCCCCCGCCGCCCCCGCCGTCTGCCACGCGCCCCGCTCAGGTGACACCACGGAAATGAACCTACTACAGAACCTACTGAATCAGTCTTTTTTGAGTAATTTTAGTAACTATTATTTTGTAGACTGTTGAAATCATGAATTGATAAAGTAGAGTGAAAGAAAGAAACAGTTTGTTAAAACAGACACAAGAAAATATATTTTTTAATTGAAGGCTCTATGTGACAGGCACGTCGAGCAGCAGCTCCGGCGAGGAGGCGCCCGCGGCACGCCGCGCTTCACTAAACGTATGTGCACACATCACACAGCAAACACGGCACATCTCCGTCTCGAGCTCTCCCGTCTCAGCAGAGCTACTACAAAACTCGAAACTCGAAGTTCGTGTCGTGCGGTCCCTCTCGCTCTCGTATTAAATAGTATAAGTGTCAGCGGGACCGCACGACACGAACTTCGCGCCCGCGCCCGCGCCACAAAAAATCGTAATCACTCCAGCATCGCCAGTTTTTTTTTTCAAATCATGCATAATCGGTTGATGCCCAATTTAAGTAGATGGTGCTAGAAATCGGCGCAGGCGTCGGTTGGCGGAGCGCGGGGGAAACGGGCGCGAGCGATGTTTTTCAAAGCTTTAAACCCTGCTGCTGTCTATGCTGCTGGTATGCCGTGTGGTATTAAGTTCGCCTCACCTACCCCCAGATTATATCACGAGTTGCGGCACGTTGTCGCCGATGATCGATCACTTAAATAGCCCGCAATGTAACGAGCAGCCCCGGCTCTGGCAAGGTGGAGCAAGAATTGTCTACACCGCTTCCGCGTTGCTGCATCCGCAGCCGACGTTGATAATGAAACTGAATCTCTCGCACCATCTAACTACTTACCTACTTACTTTGTTATGCTCTTTATTGTAAAAAAAACATAAATTATTATATCAACAATATTATCAATATTATTATTATATGGTCTCTTTTTCTGGTTTTTCTGTGCATCAATGTTTCAGTTTGTATTTTCGATATGGATTTTATGGGATGACCGTAAAAGTAACAAAATTTGGAGTTGAAATAAAACATACAAAAAGACTCCAAAACCAATCTTATATTAATCACTATTGGTAGAGCTATATTGTCGATGGAAGGTTTCACAGCAATTCACAGTTTATCGTTTGTATGTGTTCAAGTGGTGGTTATTGAGTCATGACATGATGTGTGCATGTGTCAGGATGAGGTGATGGAGCAGGATGCAGATTCCCTGGCGTCGAGCTCGTCCGCGGCCGCGGCGGGCTTAGGCGGTGCGGGGGTCGGAGGGGCGGCGGGGGCCGCGGGGGCGGCGGGCGGCGCGCGGCGCAGCGCCAGCTCGGGCTCCGTGGCGTCGCAGTCCTCGCTGGAGCTGGACTCGTCGCCCGACCGCAGCCCCGACCGCAGCCGCCGCAGCGACCCCGACCGCGACCCCGATCCCGACCGCACCGACAGTCAGTAGACCAGCTTAAAACTCCGTTCTCTTGCCGACTTGTCCGTTCCTCGACACCCTGTGTAACACGAGGGAAGAGTCCCAAAGCAACATTCGATGATGATGATGATGATGATGCTGACCATAGGATGTACTGAATAACGATTAAGTTCAAGGCAGGCAAAATACCACGCACTTGTGCTAAATATTTGTTGAAAACTATAAATGAACTGAACCTTTTTATATGACGATGGAAATGTACGATGTACCTACATGTACCTACACATGCTGTACCTGTCTACACTGCAGTAATTACACCATTTGCCTAAATCAATACAATGCATGAAATGTAAAGTAATAGGTACATTATGTTATAGCTAGAATCTTGGTTACACCCTATGAGGTTTAGGCGCCTTTTTAAGCGCGTTCCAAACGAATGTAAACCAGCCTCCCGACAGGGCTGACCTTGCTTGTTCCCATCTATGTGTGTAGACAGCAGAATGTCGAGGATGTAATCCGTGTAGTGTAGCCGACACACAACAATCCGCGGATGTAAACCAAGTTCCCGCTAACGCTTGACCTTAGGGTCACCCCTGTTGAGACGCTGGGTTACATCCGTCTAGAACGCACTTTTTAAGTTAGGTACATTACTTACATTACAGAACCCAGTTGGGTTCAGCTAATGTAGTCAGTAGTGGGACGTGTTGGTTATGTGCAGGCGTGACGGCGTCGGTGTCGGGGTCCGGCGGCGGCTGGGACAGCTCGGGCTCCGCGCCCAGCAGCGGCCGCGACGACAACGGGAACCCCGCGCCCGCCACGCCCGACCCCACCTGTCAGTATCAATGACCCCGCCCGCGGCACCACCACTCACCACCCACCACCAACACAACTTGATCCAGACGAGAGTCGTTCGTCAATCTCTTCTGCTTGCTGCCTAACTTCTCCATAGTTGCATTACATTATTTTTCTTTTTCTTTAGAATTAAGATAATAGTTTGAAACACGATCACATGCATTTATAAATACTACACTAACTGCTGCATACTACACTAAGCTGGCTCGGCAAAGGCTTATCGCCTTTACATATAAAACGTAATTTACATTGAGTAGATACCTACCTAAATATACAGGGTGATTGATCAATCCAAATGGGTCAGTAGGGAGAAATCAGAAACTATGAGAGATAGCGAAATCTGTTCTTAGGAACCATGGCTTCGATTTTAGATTTAATAAAAATGTCATTCAATTTTTTTTATTTAACTCTCATACATAACCGGAAATCGAACCTGGTCCAAATCTCTGTAAACTATATAAATTCTTCACATTTTTTCGTCGTTATTGTTGATTGTGAAGATCATAATTGAAATAAAGTTATTTTAAAAGCTTAACTTTTAACTTGCAATGTGTGTATGTATGTGTATGTACATATGTACGGGTCAAACCTTGCAAATTAAATTTGACGTACTTTCAGTAATCATTAGTGGTTAATGGGATCGACTTGAAATTTGGTATGGAAATGTAGTTTAGTTGAAAATGCAAGTACAGACAAAAAGGGCAGTCAGCAAAAAATAAAAACTTAATAATATACTTAAAAGACATTATTAATATTTTTTGCTGACTGTGCTTTTTGTTGACTGTACTTGCATTGTTAACTAAACTACAATTCCGTACCAAAGTTCAAGTTAATTCCATTAACCGTTGAGGAGTTCCGACCGATACCACCCAGGTATGCCAAATTTGAAGTCAATCCGACCACTGAAATTTATTTATTTATTTATTCCAACAAAAAATTAAAGCATTACAGTAAACACCAATGCGCTGTAAAATTCAAATGGTACAAAACAAAAAGACATAAAATAGGTAGGTACATTAAAAAAAAACTATGAATAGTTAAAAGATTTTTGAACGTCGTCTTCGTCGCTACCCTAAAACAACGGAACACCACACCCTCCAGCCAGAAGTCGGAGCGCAGGAACATCTGCTGGTGCACTTGGAGTCTAAATGAGCTGAAATTGTTAGCCCTTTGAGACACGAGCATCGACATAGTTTAGATAGATTTTGAGCAGGTTCGATTTCCGAATCTAAAATCGAAGCCTTATAGTTCCTAACGATCATAATGATAACTAATAGTCATAATATCATAATCAACGCGGCACTGGATCGACACCAAATCACAGTCAACCCAATTGTAGACCCGCAATGACGGTGCACCGTGACCGTGAGTAGCACAACCGAGAAGTCACGGCTACGGCTCGGATCTATCACGCTTAGGTACGGGCGAGGCAGTGCTGCGACCAAGTATCAAATAACCACTGATAGATCTTTGACATGCAAATTGCATTCTTAAACTTTTTATCTACACCCATATAGTAAATCCTCAATTATGCGTTCAAAAACCATAGGTAATGACCAGCATTACGACATTGGATTCTATTATGAACACGGCTGTATCGTAATGAGATTTCATACATCATTACAGCACAGGGGGGGGGGCGACCACGTGCAGCAGCAGGTCGTCGCGGGCGCAGCTCGTGGGGCAGACATACCTACCTAGTTCTCGTTAATGCAGGTCATTCTCAATGGTTCTTGAACACATGACAGAGGATTTAATAAAATAGATATAACAGATATAGCTAAAATTTTATGCAACTGTATCGTAATAGGGTCCTTTCATAATAGGGTCACATGAGTCGTGTCAGTCGTGTCACATGAGGATGTCGTAATGTTGGTCATTACCTATGGTTTTTGAACGCATAATTGAGGATTTACTATATGGGTGTAGATAAAATACTATTGCAGTCGCGGACCACTTTCACAATTTAAACAATTCCACGGACCCCTGTCAAATTTTTTTTTTGGAAATTTCCTAGTACTTGAATATGTTTACAGACTGATCATTTATACATACTCTCATCTATAGACTGACCTACTGTGGAGCCCTGACACACCCCACTTTAAGAAACCCTGCCCTAGCCTAACCTCCTAATTAAGTTGCAAGGTCGAGATTTATCTGCAGTTGGGCGGTGTTGGTTCTTGGTTCTGTCAGAGGGGTGGCTGACGGCTGGCTCCGTCGGCCTACCATTCCGCGCTGAAACGTATACCCACAGCAGAATGAGATGTACCATCAGCCAAATATGTGGTCTACCACCCTAAACTTGATAACCATTTGCATGTCACAAAACAATAATGCCAATAGACGTGTCTGTCAACTTGAAACTTCGACTTTAGCGACATTATTCATTTGATAGGAAATTGTTTAAAAATTGATAGACCACTTATTTGGCTGATGGTACCTGAACAGTAATAACTGCAAGTTACTGCGTTTGTGCTTCAGTGACTTGCTGAAAGAAGGAGATACTTTTGCGATGCAGTGGTACGGTCAGCATCAAAAGTAGCTGGTTACTTTTTAACTCTGTCACAGTAACACATTTGTCAATCTTGTATGGCGCTAAGTACGTGCGCCTTAAAACGACAAAGTACAAAAGTAACCAGCTACTTTTGATGCTGATTGTACTCCTCATTTACATCCAGATGGAGTTTCATACAAATAATACCGAATGGCGTGTGTGTACAGAGTATCGATCCTGCGCCGAGTTGATGCGGGGCATCAATGTACTGTAGATGGTGGCTACTCGCACCTTCTGCACCAACCGTGGCCGTGGCCGGTGATTTTGACTTGCAGCATGTGACATGTGACATACAGCTTCCATTGCACTCACACTAGCAGCGCGTCTATGGCATAGCCGTTCGATAACTTTAGAGTTAGGGTACACTTTATAGCTGATACGGAATCCGGATATAATGCGATCGCGAATTACGGTTCTGACGCCGATCTGAGTCAAGATCACTGACCGCGGCGGGTAGTAGCCATGACATGACAGTGCCATGGCCGACGCAACCCAATATCACGCAATAGCCCTCGGTCAAGGTAGAGCGAGATCGCCTGCACTGCACCGCTTGCGCAGCTCACACAAGGCGCAACCAAAATTTTACTTTGCACTAGAGACCGGAAAATCTTGCTCTACCCTAGGGCCGGCGCTGGGTGAAGGGTTCGTTATAGTGGCCTGTGGTCTGGGGCGTACCTACTGTTTGTGCACTCGTTGACGGACGGTGTGTGTGACGCGTGTTGCGCAGGCGCGTGGGACGCAGAGAACAACGCGCCGCCCCCGCTCGCGCCCGCGCCCCCGCCCCCGCCCCCGCGCCACCCCGCGCCGCGTCCGCTGCTGCTGCAGGTGCGTACACTGCAATGGTTTACTATCATTTGGAAAACAACGTTTAACAATTGATCCTTTATGATTGGTTTTTTGGAATCTTTTTGTATTTTTATTTCAATTCCAAATTTAAATTAAATTTAAATTAAATGACAACACAAGCTGAGATATGAGGTGCAGTGCAAGGAGAAATTCGTGTCTGTATCGTTGTCCAGCGGTGGTGTAGCGGTATAGCACACGGCACGGAATGCCGAGGACCTGGGTTCGATTCCCAGCGCTGGTCTTATTTTTCTGGTTTTTCTGTGCATCTATATTTCAGTTTGTATTTTCGATATGGAATTGATCATTTCACAAATAACGTTTCGCAAACTATTCATTTCACAACCACTTCATATCACAAATGATCATTTGATAAACATACCTACTTTTAACAGACTTGTCACTTTACAAACACACCATACTTATGATAAATCATCATTTAAAAAATGACCATTACCCAATCAACTCATTTTTTAAACTAGTTATTTCACAAAACATCAATTTATAGTGATTATTTGACAAACTATTTACATAACTTGTTTAAATTGATAGGATTTTCTCGTAGGAGGTTCTCGTGGCCCGTTTTTGTTTCGCATTCCTTAAGGTCGCAAAGGTACTGACAGTAGGTAGTTAGTTTTTCTATGAGTCGCAGTTCTAACCTAACCTGACCCACTGTACCTACTAGCAACAGTTCGTTTTTTAGTAGGGTCGCAGTCTAACCTAACCTATAACCAACTTTACTGGCACAAGTTAGTTTTTCAAAGGGTCTCCGTTCTAACCTAACCTAATCATTTGTTAACCAAGTTAACTTGAGCTATAGCTAGGCACCTCTAATTATTCTTAAGAAAGTGTTTACCAAATGATGCATTTTATTAAACGTTTTTTTGCCTAACGTTGATTTGACAAACGTGGTTTTTCCAAATGACGAAAATAATAAATGAATAGTTTGCCAAATAATTATTTGTTATTATTTATACCTATATGATGGTTTGTCAAATAAAGAGTTTGTGAAATTATTAATTTCCGAAACAAAAGTTTGCGAAACGTTTGTTAATTGAATATTTGTTGAAACGTTTGTTGCCAAATGATTGGATACCACGTACCACGTACCACGTACCACGTACCACGTACCACTACACTACACCCGCACTTTGTTGACGGGTTGACGTCCACTACGGCCGGCTGCCAGCTGTTGCCATTGCACATTGCACACTGCGCGGTACAGGTGTAGAGATCATGCAGTCCACACCGGGACGAACCGCTGCATTTAGGGATTCCTTTTCGATCGAAGAAATGGAACCCTCATAAGATCACTCCGTTGTCTTTCCATCTGTCACAGCCAATTTGTTTCGAACTACTTAGCCGATTGAGTTGAAAATTGGTTACACATTGATTGTATGTATCTACTTGTGTCGGTGTCTCAAAGACGCAATGTAACGTAGGAAAATAGGTATCTACCTACTTAAATGGATTTTCAGTTTCACGCGTGTTTCACTCACACTTGTTCAGTTTCCATTGAGAGGAACGTCAAACGAGTGATGTACCTACCTAGGTATGTAGGTACCATCAGCCAAATAGTGGTCTATCAATTTTTAAACAAGTTCGTATCAAAATAATATGTCGCTAAAGTCGAACTTTCAAGTTGGCAGACACGTCTATTGGTATTATAGTTTTCTGACATGCAAACGATTATCAACTTTAGGATGGTAGACCACATATTTGGCTGATGGTACAGTCACTTATGTATTAATATAAAAACAATAATATTCCGCCACAGCGGAACGTGCAAAAATATCTAACACGTATACCGGCCATAGAAAGAGTCGTATCACATATTTATGCACGCTTTTAAATAATAATAAATACTTACTTGTGATGAATAGATATCATTTAATAATATTGTAAATCTGTTTAAAAAAAATATACCTCGTTGAGTTTCTTGCCGGATTCTTCTCAACAGAGGTGAACAAAAAAATCTACCGGTAGATTTTTTTTGACATTCATAAGTGCTTGTTATAGCCTAAATTGAATAAAGATATTTTGACTTTGACTTTGACTTTGCTTTTTTGTCTTAGTCGTTTTTAGGGTTCCGTAGCCAAAATGGCAAAAACGGAACCCTTATAGTTTCGCCATCTGTCTGTCTGTCCGTCCATGGCTTTGCTAAGGGACTATCAATGCTAGAAAGCTGTAATAATATATATGTGCCAATTTGTAGAATAAAATTAAGGGTACCTCCCATAGACGTAGTGGGGGTGTTTTTTTTTTCTCATCCAACCTTGTAGTGTGGGGTATCGTTGGATAGGTATTTTAAAACCATTAAGGGGTTGCTAAAACGATTTTTCGATTTAGTAATCTGTTTGCAAAATATTCAACTTTAAAGTGCAAATTTTCATTAAAATCGAGCGTCCCCCCCTCTCTAAAATCAAAACTGGTGGGTGGAAAAATTTGAAAAAATTCAGTATGATAGTAAGTATATATCAAACTTACAAGGAAAACTATAACGGTTACGTTTTCTTGAGAATTATTAGTAGTTTAAGAATAAACAGCAGCCTATAAGGTATAAAATATACCTAAACTTGGAATATTCCGTACAAAAAAAGAAATACTTAGAAAAATATTACTTAATTTTTTCGTAATGGCTACGGAACCCTATTTCGGGCGTGCCCGACACGCTCTTGGCCGGTTTTTTTGACAGCCGTGCTGGTATGGTGGTCACCAGTAGTCGCTCTACCTACTCGCCGAACGCTAGGCACGTGCTTGCACCTTGCCACATACCTACCTTGCGTAAGCACCTTGCCAATAAGGGAGCGACTTCATTAGATCACTTCACTTGTGGATTAATTGAAATTAATTGAATTGTAAGAAAATTTCGAATGTAACCCAGATATCCAGGAATCCAGGCCCCTCAGTTAGGTATAACAACTCGTGTGTGTGTTCGCAGAGCGAGGAGTCAGCGGCGTCGCTGCGGCGACTGCGCGCGCAGTTCGCGTGCTCCATCAAGTGAGCGCCCGCAGCCTCTCGCCTGGCGCCCAGCGCCCCTTGTGACTCGTCATGTTTATAATGTTGTACTACTGAACACTGTTATTCGATACAATACGCCTTTAATTGCCTGTATTTAGCTCGCGTTTTTTCTTTCATTCAAGGTCTCTCCCCATCCCCACTACACCGTATCATGCCATGACCGTAATGAGAACGTGTCAGGAACGGACCGTCAAGTAGAATTCATACTTTTCAATAGAAATAATATATTTTAGCCTGACACGTTGCTGTTTTCAGGTCACGGTCATGATTATGATACGGCCACGGACGGTGTGCGGTGTGGGGCAGAGACCTTTAATAAGTTTCTTCGTAAAGTTGATTAGGTATCACATAATACTTATTTGTCACAACTTATGACAGTTGTAACTACAAACACGTATACTTACTTGTAAATTCACAAAACTTTGTAAATCAGTGAGCGCAGCGCTTTCTGATGAATTGCGTTAAACTAATGTACCTATATAGCTCTAAATGAGCAGCGTTGCACCGTCCACGCCACCACGCCACGGCGAGGCAAAGCTCGCTGAGGCAGTGCGACATGCGGCTTGCGGCATGCGGCAGTCGTCGCGAGAAATGAAAATCTGGTCAAAATCTAGATTTATTGACGCATAATTCTCGAGTATTTGGATGATAACTTGGTACTTTACCAGATAGAAACACCCAACTCAAGTACTACTTATTATGACATGGTTTAGGGACCTTCCAAAGATGTACTAGTTCATATAAAGAAACATATCTATTTGATGTTGTGATACTATATTAGTAAAGCCGTTCGTTAGTGAGTCTCACCCACCTACGAGTGAGAGTGCGAGTGCGACGGACGCATCGGCATCGGCACGTTTGACGCGGCCAGGTGCGGTGCCCGAGCCCGGTGCCCGCTAAACCGCCGACTCTACTTGTAACTAAGTACCATGTATATAAAACTTAGCTATGTGGTATACGAGTATGTACCTGGCATCCAACTGAACAGCTGCAGAGAAATGAGCATGGTAATGTTTAAAAAATTATACTGATTTATCTGAGTAATAATGAATGATTGATCGTTTACCTTTACTTGCCCGAATTTCAATTGCCATACCAATGTTTGCCATAAAAACATAAAATATATAGAACCGTGCTGTTTTCAGGATTTTTTTAAATGTCATCTTATAGAATGCAGTAGGTTAGGTTAGGTTAGTTTAATATCAACTCTGAAGAAATTACTATTTCAGAAATAAATCACTTTATGACAAATGAAAATTCCAGAAAACGATACATTCGGGCATATGAAATTCGGGCAAATGATAGAGAACCGAATTTTGAAAAACTCAGAGGTGCGAGCCGGGGTTTTTTGCGCATTACACATACACATAATAGAATAGCTAATTTAAGTTGAAACAAAAGACGGTGGTAAACGTAACAATAAGATACATTTAAAACGCACTGGATTTAATTAGTAGGTACTTAAAAGATTTTATATCAATCATGGTTTTCAATTTACCACGAGCTTTGCGGTGAAGGAAAACATCGTGAGGAAACCTGCACAAACCTGCGGAGCAATTCAGTGGTGCATGTGAAGTTCCCAATCTATACTGGGCCCGCGTGGGAACTATAGCCCAAGCCCTCTTGTTCTGTTCTTTTTTAGATTTTTATTTAATTTATAAATAAATGGAGATTTTAAGTCTGGTGGCATCACATTTAAAGAGGTCTCGCGAGGCCCTTTTAAATGCGAAGCCGTGGGCGAGGGCCCACATCGCCCACGCCTAGCTACGCCACTGCGCCGACTGTTTTAAAAGATAGGGCTTCGTTATGAGGAACGCGCGGGAGTTCCATTACGCCAGTGCAATCAATTACTATATACTGCTGTTGCGAAGCAAACTCGAGGCAGGTGCTGTTGTATGGAACCCTTATGAGTGTAGTTACGCTTTGCTTCTTGAAAAAGTGCAAAAAGCATTCTTAAGGTTCATTTACAAAAAAATGTATGGATACTACCCTCTGTTGTACCCCACAAAATTTCTTGGTGAAATTGGCTTCAATCCTCTCGAAGTGAGACGTAACTATACTCTGTTGACAATTCAGATTGCCCTGATCTGGTGACGATGCTCGTAAGATTGGCAGTCCCATTTTCCTCAAAAAAACTTCTCAGACCACGTAGGTAACTATAGTCTGCTTGTAGTACCAAAGACTCGTACCTACCTACTGTGTCGCATCGTAATTCCCCTGTTATTCGGGCACTAACGTGTCTTATCTTAACTCCCTTCTGTCATCAGCACCTGAACCTGACCATTGTTCAAGTCGATGTCGAACTTTGTCGCATTTGTCTGAGTTTTTCTGAGGCGATGGACAGAAGTGGAATAAGTATTTAGCTGCATAAATTAATTGAATTTTACAGTGAATTGGCTTATAGCTGTAATACTGTGTAAATTTTCTTTTATTGAATAAATAAATAAAAATAAATAATGAGCAAATAATTAAAACATAGATCATACCCTCAAATTTTACAACATTTTTAGTTCAGCGACTTTTAAGAATAATTAGTTTATTAATTTTTATTACACTTAAGCTCAGTTTATTCGAAGAAGAAATGTAAAGCAAAATGCTTGACTTTTGTAGCGTGACAGGCGACGTCAGTTGGGTTCTACGATGGCGTAGATACATTGATAGCAGTAGTTAATTTGTATGAAAAAAAGAAAATTCAAAGACTCCATTAAGTAGGTATTTTTAAAAGTCGCTGAACTAATGTTGTTCAGTTTGACGAGGACGATCTATGTTTTCATTTTAGGCCACACCCGGTATGTTATTTAGCCGAATTTTGATAGCCCGAAATCCTGTCTAAATTGCTTTGGGCTTAAAACCACTAAATTTCATAATACCGTATTCACTAATAACCCTAATTTTCAAATTACCATGGGCTCATCATACCTAAATGTCAAATTGTCTCATTCTTAAAATGAACGAAATTTATTATGACTGACCTAAAACGTCATATTCCCTTAATACGTAAAGATTGAAATGCACAATTCCTTCAATACCAAATGACCGAAATGACATATATTTTTTTTTTTATGCGACATGGTTGGCAAACGAAGCATTGGGTCACCTGAAGGTAATAGATTTGAAAGCGTCATAAACATCTGTTAACCAGGAGAAAAGATGGTAATATTAAAATTAATATTTAAATTAATAATAGATTATTTAATATTGGAAAATTCCTAATTTTTTGTGAGCTCAATTTTAAGATTAAAATCTGAATCTCAAAAAAAGGTGACTAGGCATGTTCTTTCCGTGGACCCTTCACATGTTATTTTGACATGAACCATATGAAATATCTGTCATTTTGTATGACAATTGAAAGGATTTTTTCACGAAAAATGGGTCCCAAATTAACGCTCATGACCGTAGGTACTTACCTACTTACTTACATAACCATCATTTGATTTGAACATATCCAAGTGAGTCAAGTAGGTAGTTTGCCCGCTCTGATCAAACTTATATTCTCCCAGGATTAAATTATTAAGTGCCACAAGCACATATTGTTATTATTGCTCTAATACCTACTCAAAAAAAAGAGTATATTGGAGACAGATATCGTCAAGCTGCCTTTACTACTCGTAAAACCACAGAATAGATAATAGTACCTACAAGTAAAATAACTTACTTAACTTTGGAATTTTAGTCAATAAGTAATATGTCACAGCGTTTAGGGGCATTACTCACAGTGCAGTGGTTGACTGCATAATTTTTTAGCTGTGTATGCAAATGTAGCGTGTAGCTCCGGGCCGGCTTTTGCTCCAAGTATTTTTCTTCTTATTTCACACCGGTCAATGTAGACATTAATTTACCTTAATTCCGACAAAGCTGAATTTTGGTGGAGACCTTGGGTACACTACACCATTAGGAATAAAGTCTCAAAAGTTCCCATTGATCCAATGTGTGCTAAAAAGTTATTCGGGTCAAAGGTCTACTGTGAGGTTTTTTTTTCGAAAACGGTAAGATTTATCAAAAAGTAGCCTAGGCAAAAATTATAGATCCTAAAATTATCTACAAAAATGAGATATCGCGATTCTAAGCCCCATAAGGGGGTCGCGGTATCTATACGCAGTACCTACTCTCACCGTTACTGTGTATGATTATTCAATTTTGTATTACCACGTAGGATAATAAAAATAACTGTAAGCGGAGGTAGGCAGGGGATCGCCAAATATTTTGAAAAACACTGGTCTATCTATTCGAACAAAACAAACAAAGACGGTATTACATTTATCCGTCAGAAAAATTTAATCAATGGGTGGTGAAACAGGGGGTAAAAGTTGAAGCTGAGTCCCGTTCTACATGAACATGATAGCACATTCATGACATGGATACCTACCTACAGGGTGACTGGTAATGGTACTCCGCAGTTTAGGTACCTACGTTCGGCCGGCGCGCACGCGCCTCATCATTAGGCGCACGGCAGGCGGTTCGGTTGCCGCTCGGCTCGCATCGCACGCAGCACGCTGGACGCGTCGCGCGTGAATCGCGTCATTTGTGTAGGCACCTACCTATTTTATTTTGCAACAATGACTTCGAAACGATATAATTCGTATAATTTATATTGTTGTGTTTACGGATGTATAAATAAAAATATGACAAAGGAATCGGTATTATCATTTTTCAACATTCCGAAAGATATTGAAAGGTCTTTACTTCTCTAATTTCCCAAGTCCCTGCCTAGTAATAGTTTCGTATGTTTGTAGTTATCTACTGATAAAATTCTTTAATTGGTTGGTCAGAAATAATATTAAGACATGATTTCGCCAATACGGACATCTGTAGTAGGCACAGGTAGTTAGGTTATTGTCATGCTTTGTTGTTATATAGGTATGTTAAGGAATATTTACTTGTTTATTAAAGGTAGTTTATTGAGTTCATATTAATACCCACTGTTATCTTTATTCATCGGCGAGTGGGAACCCTGTGCTCTTGGCGCCAAACCGGTTTCGAGTCAACGATGCGCCCAACGGAATATGAAAACGCTCGTGCAACGATTTATACCTAAACTTGACTTTTGTTCGAGAGAGTCCCTTCTGTGTACGGTAGTAGGTACTATTAAGTAGTTATTCTGTGCTGGTAAGTCGAACTATTCCTTGAAAGGGGTTATTTTAGAGCGTATTTTTACAATGTGCCAGTAGTAGGTAAACCAGGGATCGAAATTCAGCAGTTTTCAAGTTTTAAGTTTTTTCGAAAAAACACCACCTTCTCAGGAATGGTGATTCTTAGAAAAAAATATAAGGACCATTTATGTAGATAATTTGAAGATCTGTAATATTTGCGTAGGCTAGGCAGGTACTTTTTGATAAAACTTACCGTTTTCGAAAAAAAAAGACAAAACCTGAAATTTTGACCTTTGACGACGAATAACTTTTTTAGCACACATGGGATCAACGGGGAATTTCGACACTTTATTCCTAAAGGAGTACCCAACGGTCTCCATCAAAATTCAGCTTTGTCGGAATTTTTATTGTGATTTCTATTCTTAGCAGATGGCACTAAAATATTTAGTTTATGTTAAGTATGTATCGATTTCAAAAGTCAATCAATGCTGTTAGTACTTTAAAGTGTGAGCCTCGCATAGCCTCAAAGCCAATTTATTTTCCAAATTAGCCTACCATTATGTTACCAATCAAGACAAGAGTGACCTACGGAAATTTTGCTCGACTGAGTAGGTACACGTTTTACTCATTTATAACAAGCAAGTACTTAAATATATGCGTATTGTCTAAGTACTTATATAATTATTACTTATTCATGTACTTATATATGCAATTCTTGATATATGAGGTTACTACTAGGTATTTTGTTATACAAATACATATATATTCGTATGTAATTAAAGTATTTGTGTGAATAACTTTTGTTTTATTTGATGCGCGTTCAAGCATGTTTGAAGTAAGATCCCAAACAAACAAACAAACAACACACAACTTGGCTACCGCTCAACAACGCTGACATGGCCTGTCAAGCGATGCTAGGAAGTGGGGGGAGGGGGGGGGCACCAGCACGGGGTCCAAAATAAAAGGCACACATTTTTATAATAATTTTATTGAAAACGATAAAACATTCCCATAATAATTATTCATTCAAAACGTAACATGCTTTTACATACTTACTTAACTTAGTTATATTTTGTTTAACAGAAAAATTGGTAGTTCCCAGCCCCGGCGGCCCCGGCGGCCCCGGCGGCCGGGGCGCGGGCTTCGGAGACGATCAGGAGCCACATCTATGCTTGTCAGCTCATGTACAGTCAAGTGTAAAGATGTGTGTACAAGTATTGTTAGTAAAAATAAGTACCTAACCATTTAAAACTGCACAAAATTAGAATCATTCTAATGCTCATTAATATGTAACCATTGAAGGACTCATAAATATGTATACCTACTACACGTACACTAATTTGTATACATCAACTGTTACATTAACATGTATACGATGTTAAGCTAAAAAATAAATATTCACGTATTGTTGCAAAAATATGTAAGTACCTATACAAGAACTATAACGTTATGATTTAATTACTGGAGACATATAATTGCACATGTGTAGCATACTTAATTATCTTTCAAACAATGTATACATGTTTATGCACATTTAATTAGATGTTCCCAAATCTATGATCTTAATGATGATGCCATTTTTTGAGACTGGGATGTACAGTCAAGGGCAAAGATATCGACACGGCCAAAGTTGCAAAAATATGTATACACGGCCTTAATATTAAGTGCATAAAGTCGTGTATACATATTTTTGTAACTTTGGCCGTGTCGATATTTTTGCCCTTGACTGTACATACTACACACTTGACTGTACCTTCCGTCCGCCCTAGCACTATACAGTGAGGTAAATCTCAGACGCATTTCTAAAGCCGTTTCTTGTGTGTGTTACAAAAACTCATGAACTAAACACAATTAACTTGGTACTCCGCAACCACACACCACACCCACATGTAATGGTGGATTTAGTTCATGGAGATATTCGTCGCTTTTCACAACAACACAACGCTCGCTTAATACAAGATACAAGCGCTTCAAATGCTTCTGAGCCTTACTCAGTGATTTCTTTAGTTTCTAACTCAATACCTACTGGAATTGCTGGACAATATAACGCAATAACTCAATCGTTTAAAATAGGGTGATTAAATTACAAGCAATAAGACCAATAAAAATATTGTCTAGCATCAGAGATGGGGATTAATCGATTAATTTTTAAATCAACTAATCAATCGTCACAAAATTAATCACGATTAGTTGATCATCCGACATTTTAATCAACATAATTTCACGATTAAATCTCGATTAAAAAATTAAATTGGTAGGTACTTATGTCTTGTCATGTCTTGTGTTGTGTTCACTTGGAAAATCATTGTAGTATGTGGGTCAATCAACTTTATTATGAAGGTTGTTGCCATAGTAACGTCCCCCGAGGTACTTATTAAAAGTATGATTTTCTGGGGTACAACTCCACTAAATGTTGAGAGTTGTGACAAATGACAATGACAATGGTTCATCTCCTAAACATGCTAATAGTCCTACATTGCAAACATTTTTCTATGAAAATGTATCACTGATGTCTACTCAGTGACTGGACAGAACAAGAACACATAAAAGTTGAATGCCCCATGTATGCTGACATGCCGAGTGATATTTATTATTTTATTTATTATTACAGATAAAATTTCTTAATTCCTAATTTTAACCGAGAGAAAATTAATGTGATTAATTAATTAAAAATTTAGTCGCTGGTAATTAATCGACTATTAATTTAATCGTGACTAGGTACCTAAATTAATCGAAAGTCCTACGACTAAGATTAATCAATCGTCATTTTTAATCGTTAATCGCGTGTTTAGGCGATGAGTAGCCTGATTAAGATGGGTGTCGACGGTAGCGCTTTCTTCAAGGAGCTTTTATGATTTTAAAGCTTTATAATAACCTTAAAGTTTGTACAATGATTTTGATATAATTGAATATAACACAAGACGTTAAAGTTCAAGCCTTGTAAGTGAAAGGTAAAGCGAATGAATAATGACGGTTGTTTCATATTTTTGTAAGTTTGTAAATTTTGTAAGTTGAATAGGTTAATCTCAATCGTTAATCGTTATGTAGGTATCACGTGAAAATTTTCAAGTGACTTACACAAGACAATTATTTAATTAACTGGTCTTAGAGAAAACAAATTCAGTATTTAATTTCATGAGCATTTTCATCGTTTACAATGGAAGGATTAAGCACAAACATGCAAACCGTCAAATCAAAACTCTCGCTCAGTCGGCAAACGGTTGCTTCATTATGGCTATGACCTATGTTCTACTTTAGACGGCGTCGGGCGAGCGTGCGTCGCACTTATTTAGGGAAAATGTTTTAGGTCTTTTTTTTTTATAATTTTGGCATTCTTGGTCAAGTGTAAGTTGTCTATGAAAGTTAATAAAATTGATCATCGGGATACGACATTGACTTATTATTATTATTATCTTTAATGTGCTCGCTCGGCGTTGAGCCGCTGATCGTCTCCGCAGTCCGTGTCCAAGGCCCTCCATACATCGCTAACCTGTCGCTGGAGCGCGGCGTTAACAATCATACTTATTATTGTTATTTACTTTGTAAGTCTTGAAAGATATAATTGTACCCGAGAGCGCGCTGCTCCCCATTCGCACTATAACTTTAATATTACGTCGGCTCGCGTGGCCTCTAGCATGTCGTACGTTAGTTGTATTGTATTGGCATCAAGACACTATAGTAAGGTTTGGCACGCGGCGCCACCTCGCGCCCCGCGCCCCCGCCTCCGCCCCCCCCACAGGGACACCGCACACTCCATTATATGTACATGCATTTAGGACACATTCGATTTGTTCAGAAAAGAGTTCGCTGCTCCATTCAAGGTCGATCCCAGGCGCCTGCTCTCAGTAGGGCTACTACGAAACTCGAAGTTCGTGTCGTGCGGTCCCTCTCGCTCTCGTATTAAATAGTATAAGTGTCAGAGGGACCGCACAACACGAACTTCGAATTTCGAGTTTCGTAGTAGCCCTGCAGTGTAGGGCTTGCTCGAAGTTCATGTGGTGTACAGCAACAGCCCTCTGTCTGAAGGACTAAATCTGTGGCTGTCTGTCAATCCACAGCTATTTATTTCAACATGAAATCGAGTAGTGTAGCAGCAACACTTTAATTCACGCAATTGAAATTAGTGATGGTAAGCGTAAGCATGGTTGTTACGTCATCACAATAGCCTCGTGTAACAACTCAGATGACCGTGCCAACAAGCCAGCGTGCACTCAGGTTCTACTGAGACAGCTGCCACAGAAGCAGACATCGCGTGGATGCTTGGAAGGCGCGGATCCGGGGGCTGTCTGTGGGGCCCGCGCGCGGGGCGCGGCGGCGGCGGCTCTTACAACTACTCGTAACATTAGAAAGCACTGGAAGTGAATTGTTATCGGCGGCGCGGGGCGCGAACTCGCCGCAGTGATAATTCCGCGCCGCGCCGACGGCGGCCGCGCCCGCCCGCCGGCTACCGCCTATCATAAGACTACGTCGGGTGGCCGACTCTATAATAACTCTATCGCAGCTACGTGTGTGCGGTGGGGGCGGGGGCGGGGGCGGCTCACAGCAGCACGTCCATGCGGCTGCCGCGCCGCACGAGCCGCGCCGGGCCCTCCGCCCCGCGCCGCCCGCCGCGCCCCGCCGCCGCCCGCGCCCGACCCGCCCAGCACGTGGAACGAGATCGTCACGATCTGCTGACCGAAGTTCGCCTCGAACCTGCGCAGAGTACACCACGACGCCTTCAGTTATACGCCGCGTGTTCGAATACGTGTTCTGTGCGTCTGCCTGCACCATGAAATATACGCAACCGCTTTCAGACGAACATAAACCAAAGAAAGAAAAGACTGGGTATGCATTTGAAAGAAACGATGATTTCAATTCCAACTCGCTTAGGCCGGCTCCGGCGACTAGGGCCTGCGCTAGCTGACGCGGGTGCGCTCCGCGCGCGCACGCCTGCGGCCGTGGCTGCAAGTTCCGTCGCACGCGACGCGCGCATTGCAGTTAGCGCTGCTCATACTATGTCCCACGTCAGCTAGCGCAGGTAGACCCAGCGTGCGCGTGCCGGTCGCATATGACAGCTAGGTGGACTCACTCGGAGGAGATGTTGACGTGCGGCGGCAGGCCGACGGCGTTCTGCACGACCAGGAACAGCTTGGTGGCCAGCTCCAGCACGTGGCACGTGCGCAGCACCACGTCGCCGCGCCGCCGCCACGCGCCCTCGCCCTGCACATTGGACAACCAAGCGGCACTAAATATGACACCTAACATTATCAACGGTTTTGATTAACACCCACAAATACAAATACGATTAAGCGACGACGATTACACTGAGTCGTTCACCCCACGCGGACGCCGAACTTGTTTCAATCTTCTTAGGCCAACGAATGTCGTCTTATGCTACCGTGTTCTTTACATGCGGCGAACAACTTGGTGTACCTAATCATCGCTTTAGTGTACAACAACACATGATAGTCCGGGCCGACCGAGACCTGGAACGTGCCCTGGTACCCGATACCTACGTTTCTTTGATCATGACGAAGTCCAGTCTCTAAATATCATTTTCCATCCTAGATCCATAAAATAATACCAGCTTGGCGCTCAGCGCTAGCAAATTAATCGAAAACGACACTCATGTGCTCATGGCGATTTTCGGTCTCAAAATAGCACTCGCCATCTTGGATTCAAAAAATTAAAGCAGATTCGCGCTCAGCGCTGGCAAATGATTTGAAAACAACACCCATGATGGACTCCGGAGTATGTTGGGCCAATTAATTTAATTTAATTTTTTAAAATTTTTATTTATTGCTTTGCCAACAGATATAAAAACCATTAAAATAGCAGAGTGTCGATGTGTTGGTAACGTAAACAGAGTGTTAATCCAATAACAGGCAAACACAACCTGCATAACTTATACTATTCGTTACAATGTGGAGCGCAGCTCCCTTATTAACTACTATATATAGTTAATTTGGATAAGTACATACTCTAGTAAATCCAATTTAGGTACCAAATATGCAAAAGATAATCTGCAGACCTACTCTGTATAGATAAGTATCTACATACAAGTATCAACGTGTCTTCAGCGAAAACTATTACAACTCGACTCGAAGCGATATCGGGACACGGAGACGGGGTAGCGGGGAGCGGCACTCACCGCGAAGAGGCAGCCGGGCGCGAGCGGCGCGTCGCGGCTGGAGCATTGAGAGAGCTCCTCGCCGTCGCTGTCCAGCTGCGCCGCGCATCGCACGTGCACCACCAGCAGGTCGTCGGCGTGCGGCGACAGCGACAGCCGGTACACCGCCTGCGCCGGCACGCGCCGCCGCACGCGCAGCGACCGCGCGTCCAGCAGCAGCAGCGCCGCCGTGCTCAGCACCGCCAGGCAGCGCGCCACGCGCCCCGACGACCGCGCCACCTTGCCCACCACGTCCGCGAACACCACGTAGCGGTCCTGCGCGCCCGCCGCGCCCACCGCGCCGCGCCGCCACGCGCCCGACGCGCGCAGCCGCACGTAGTCGCCCACGAACGGGTGCGCCACCGACGCGCCGTACAGCGCCTTGCGCGACCGGAACAGCACCGACGCCGTCACCTTCTCGCGCATGCGGTTGCGCGCCGTCTGGTCGAACGCCGCGCGGAACACGCCGCAGCGCCATCGGTGGTGCAGCCGCCGCAGCAGCGCGTCCGTGCGCCCCAGCAGAGCCGGCTGCGGCGGCGCCGGCCACGCCGCGCACAGCGGCGACCGGTGCCGCGCCGGCAGCCGCCGCCACAGCGCCAGCAGGTACGCGCGCCGCGCTCGCGTGCTCCACGCGCGCCACACCACGCGCGCCGCCGCCGCGCGCTCCGACGGCGCCGCCGCCGCCGCCACCGCCGCCGCCGGCCGCGCGCGGCCGCGCCACGCCCTCTGGATGACGCGCGCGGCGGCGGTGCGGCGCCGGGCGCGGTGGCGGCGCCAGGCCCGCTGCGCCGCACGCACCAGCTGCTCCACGCGTGCGGCGCGCAGCGCCTCCAGCTCCCAGACCGTGCGCGGGGAGCGGATGAACACTTTGGTGCGGCCGTAGGCGAACTCGGCGCTCGGGATGGGCAGCGGGCGCAGCAGCGCGCGCGCGGCGCGCACGGGGTCGGCGGGCGGGGCGGCGCGCGCCGGCGCCAGCACGCCGTAGCGCGCCACCACGCTGCGCGCGCACCACGACTCGCACCAGCCGGCGCGCCGCAGCAGCGCCATGTCCATGATGCTGCAACAGGCGGCGCGTTAGGGGGGCGCGCGGGCGGGGCGGGGCGGGGCGGGGCGGCACTCACCCCTGCGTGCGGATCTGGTGACGCAGCAGCGCGGCGTCGAAGCGGTGCGGGCGCAGCGCGGGGTCCGCCCGCAGACAGCGCACGAGGCGCGGCGCGCCGGGCAGCCGCCGCAGCAGCGCGCCCACGAGCGCGCGCTGCCGGCACGCGAGCGCCGCCGGCCGCCGCGGCGACCCTGTCCACGTCAAGCCGCACCGCGTCCATGACGCATTCCGATATTTTCCTACCGACTCGAATGGATGTTGAATGTGAGAGAGTAACGGATGCGACGTCCAATAACACAAGTATAGATTGGTATACTTAGGTAAATTTTCCAACTTTTTCAACTAAGTAGTCTATTCTATTCTACGTCAAAAAACAAGCCTAAACAGTTAAAAAAAAAATTCAAAAACCGAATGTATTTAATGAACACTGATAAGAGTAGCAAATGATCTTCAGAATACAACAGTAGATAGTTTAGAATTCTCCCGTATTGAACCAGATATTTTTTTTTGGTTTGTTTAATCTTAATCGTAAGACTTTCGATTAATTTGGTCACGATTAAATTAATCGTCGATTAATTACCCGCGACTAATAGACGGAGAGCGGACTACAAAATTTCGTACCTACTTGATACCGCGATGAAATGCACAATGGTTGGTTTCCCATAAAACTGATGCTAAGTCCGAATTTGATAGTCTGCCGCGGAGGAACTTGCCGAAAGTTCCAAAAATAGTCACTTCCGGTGCGAAAAATGGGGCGTCATTTAACTTAATTAATTTTGTGGATAATTTTATGATTTTTTTGGTTTTTATTTTTATGTTTGCCTCGACTACTTTTTGATAAAATCTACCGTTTTCGAAAAAGAAAACAAATAAATCAAATTTTGAATTTTGACCCCGAATAAATTTTTGCACACATGGAATCAATGGGGGCTTTGACACTTTATTCCTAATGGTGTACCCAAGGTCTCCACCAAAATTCGGCTTTGTCGGAATTTATGTAAATTGAAATGTCTATAATTGACCGGAGTAGATGTTGCTCACATAATCTCGTATGTCAAGGTGTTTCGGTAAAAACAGCCTTGGCAGACTTATAAATTCCGGAAATGAAGGTTCATACCTATCGACTGGAATTGGTTTCATGCTGGTATCAGATGGGTATATTTAGGGGTCCTGCTGTGACCACCCTTTGAGAGCGTCTGCCGAGACTTACGGCAAAAAAAATACTGACATATTTCGCTTTTCTGTATCTACCAGTAAATTCCTAACTGATGCCATGACTATTATTTCAGTATCAGATTGGTTAAATGACGCCCCATTTTTCGCACCGGAAGTGACTATTTTTTTTTGGTATTTTCTGCAAGATCCGCCGCGGCAGACAATCAAATTCGGACTTAGCATTAGTTTTATGGGAAACCATTGTATATTTCATCGCGGTATCAAGTAGGTACGAAATTTTGCAGTCCACTCACTGCCTATTAATTTTTGATAAATTAATTAGATTAATTTTCTCTCGATTTATACTAGGATTTTTTATTTGTAGCATACATACTAGAATGATTTTTCAAGTGAACAACACATGACAAGGATATTAAATTTTTGTAACGTGCGTTTTCCATTTTTTTTTCCAGATTTAATTGTGATTTAATTGTGTGTGTGTTTAGTCGAGTAAAATGCCGATTTATCAATCGTTATTCGAATACTTTGTCAATTAATTACTAATGACTTAATTAATCAGTTGAGGTAGGGGCCAATAACGATCAGTTTTATGCAAAAAAAAAATGTTAATTAAGTGAACGACGTGAAAGAAGTTGATGGTTTAGTGTGCAGTCTTCAACTAGTGGCCGGCACTGGTGGCGGGCGGTGGCACTCACCGCGCGCGGCGGGTGCGGCGTGCGGCGGCGGCGCGGGGAACAGCGCGGCCAGCAGCGGCTCGCGCGCCGCCGACAGCACGCCGCAGCAGCGCCGGCACACGGCGTCGCGGTTCTTGTCGGGCATGCCGCGCGCGCTGTACACCACCGGGCCCGCGAAGTGCGCCACCCTGCGACACACGCTCGTCAGCCGCGCCATGCCGCTGGGCGCTGGCCCGGAGCGGCGCGGCGCGGCGCGGCTGGCACTCACTGGAAGTGGTCCGGCGGCAGCACCAGCAGCAGCGGGTGGCGGCGGCGCTGCAGCCGCTGCACGAGGCCGGCGTCGCCGCCGCCGCGCGCGCCCGCCTCGCGCAGGCAGCCCAGCACGCTGTCGGGCCCGGCGTCCAGCAGGTCGGCGGCGGCGTCGTGGTCGCGGTACGGCAGCGGCAGCCAGGCCAGCTGCTCGCGCGCGTACTCGTCCTGCTCGCGGCGCAGCGTGGCGTGCGTCACGTGCGCCTGCAGCCGCTCCGCCGCGTAGTTGATGAGCAGCCGCTCCAGCCCGTTGTGCGCCAGCGACTCGAACCCGTACACGTCCAGGATGCCCAGCGACTGCCGCGCGCCCGCCTCCGCCGGCTGCAACACGCGCGCGTCTCGTCAGTAGCTGCGTCCCCGCGCCCCCGCCCGCCCCGAACGCACCTTGATGGCCTCGTTGACGCGCGCCAGCAGCCACGCGAACAGCCGCGCGTACAGCGCCTGCAGCAGCACGTCGCGCCGCGCGCGCGCCCACGCCGCGCCCGCGCACGCCGCGCAGCCGCCGCACGCCGCGCCGCACGCGCTGCCCTCCACCGACGCGCTCTCCTCCGAGCCCGGCGAGCCCTCTGCGACACCCCGACTCGTTACTGCGGCGTCTCTTCGTTTACTGGCGTTGCATGATGTGACGCGAGACGATACACGATCGCGACTCGAACTAATACAAATATTGTAAAAAGTTTGAAGCTCTCGAACGAGAGAGGCGAACCGACCTCGCTCTCCTTCGGCGTCGTCGAGCGGCGGCGCGCCCAGCGCGGCAGCCAGCGCGCCCGCCTCCACGCCGACCAGCGCGCACGCCTCGCGCAGCTCTGCAACAAGCCCACGCGTCATCAGCACTCGACGGGCCCGCTCGCGTGTCGGTTCCCGCGCCCCGCCCCCCGCACGCACCATACTCGTGGTGCAGCCGCGTGGCCAGCGCGCCGTCGATGGTGGTGGTGGGCTCGAACTGCACGTTGCCCAGCTTCAGCAGGAAGGCGAGCAGCCGCAGCACGCCGCCGCACTCGCTCGCGCTCAGCCCCAGTCGCGCCATCGCCGCCTGCACAGGAAGCGTCGGCTCACACGCGACTCTCGAGCGTCACCCCCCGGCCCCTGGCCGGTCGCCCGGCACGCACCTTAGTGAACTGGAAGTGGTCGCGGTCGGCCTGCGCGGCGCGCGGGCCGGGCGGCGGCGGCGGCGGTGGCGGCGGCGTGCGGCGCGGCGAGCAGGGCGGCGGCGGCGCCGCGGGCGGGACCGCCCCCCCGCCCCCCTCGCCGTCACCCGCGCCGCGCAGCACCGCGTAGTGCTCCCACGACCGCTGCAGCTTCAGCCTCTCTGCAACAAGAGCGGGCCGCATGAGCGTGCGCCGCGCCCTGGGAGCTGGGAGCTGGGAGGGCCCGGGCCGGCAGCCGGGAGGGACACTCACTGAGCAGGTGCGGCTCGGCCCGGCCAGCAGCTGGTACAGCACGTGGAAGTTGCGCTCGCCCTCCAGCGCGCCGCTCGCGCGCTCCTGCACACGGACCAGTGTTCGCTTTGGTTACATATTTGAATATCGAAAATTAAAATACCTAGGTACGGGTAAAATGTCGATGTTCAAAATATCAAAAATTAAAATATCGACTGTATCGAAATATCGATAAGTAAAATAACGAGTTTATATTGTCGAATGGTTATATCACCTACGTTCAATATATCGAAAATATATTTATCTACAAAAGTGACAACGAAAGATGTAAATATCGAAGTCCAAAATATCGAAGTACAGAGTATCGAATATCCTATGTATGAACTATCACGTGACAGGGTCGACGGAGCTCCGCGCGGAGCTCCTATTCCGCTCAGTTGAGGCGCTTCGCGCCTTGACGCGATACTAACCTACCCTAACTTATTGAACATGAATTACCAAAAATATTTGGTTCGGTTAGGTCAGAACTGTGACCACAACAACGCACGAGCCGAGCGAGCGAAGCGAGCGTGCCGCGGTAGCGGCCGGCGAATGCTAAAAATGACTAGATTATGTAAAATAAATGCTATTAACAGAAAGGAGCAATAAATAAAGCAGATTTGTATGTACGATATTTTAATTTTCAACATTCAAATATGTTGACATTTACAACTTAGATATATTGGCTATCGATATTTTTACTCATTCGATATTTTAATCAATCGACATTTCAATCTTACACATTTTGACCATAGATACAATCGATATTTTAATTTCGATATTTTGAACATCGACATTTTAACCGTAGGTATTTTAATTTTCGATATTCAAATATGTAACCAATAATTACCATGCCAAAATTTTACCTCTTCATAAAAATGCACCCAATGGTCCCTAAGACAGATTCTCTGTGCCTATCTCTTACAGTTTCATACCGGGTGTGGCCTGTAATATGAGCAAATATTAATTATTACCATAGATCATTCTCCTCAAACTGAACAATATTAGTTCAGTGACTTTTAAAAATAATTAGTTTTTGAATTTTTATTACACTTTTAAGTTTATTCCATGAAGCATTGTAAAGAGAAATGCTTGATGTTTGTAGCGTGACAGCCGACGTCAGTTGGGTTCTAGGATGGCGTACATTGATAGCAATAAGTATTTAATTTGTATGAAAAAGGGAAAATACAAAGACTCCATTATTTTTAAAAGTCGCCGAACTAATGTTGTTCAGTTTGACGAGCACGATCTATGTTTTAATTTTTGTTCATATCACAGGCCACAACCGGTATAATGTGCCGCCTGACTTACTATGTATTTGTACCAGAGATGAGCAAAATGTAATCGGCTAACGAATAACGATTGAGATTAACCTATTCAATTTAGGATATACGTTTTTAATGTAAGTAAAAGAGATTTGAGTTACGATCGGGTGACCCTACGTGCTAGTTGTGTTTTCTGTTTTTCTCTTGCTTTTTTATGTTTTTAATTTTATAATAAACTTTTTCTAACTTTAATAAGAAGTTTGATTTCCTTTACACGATCACACATTTTTGGGATTAATACGATTAAAAATGATGATTGATTAATCTTAGTCGTAACTTTCGATTAATTTAGTCACGATTAAATTAATCGTCGATATATTACCAGCGACAAAAAATTTCATCAATTTTATTTGTAATAAGATTAATTTTGTGACGATTGATTGTTCAATCGATTGATTAATTGATTAAAAAATTAATCGATTAATGCCCATCTCTGATTAGCACGAATGGAAATTTACGACTACAACCTGACAACTTCTTATTCGTCAAACTTATTTATTACCTTCTCCAGCAGGACTGCGTGTGAAATAGAAAGACATTTTAAAATAATTCATCAGGTTCATCACATAAGGCATACTTTAAAAGAGTGCGAGAGCGAGTGAGAACAACAGAGAGTCGTCCAATCGATCGACCGGCAAACAAGAAACACTCACAGTGCGAAATGTGCCCGCCCACCGGCTCGCCCTTGAAGTCGAACTCTATGTCGAGCAGCTTGCCCTGCAAGCAGAAGCGAGTGATGTAATGCGCGGCTGCAGGCAGATGCGATGATGCAATGATGTGGTGAGCGGCGAGAGCGATACTGACGAATCTGCTGGCGTTGTGGTTGCGCGCGGTGGCGGCGTTGCCGAAGGCCTCGAGCAGCGTGCCGGCGGCGGCCAGCGCGGCGCCCGCCTCCCCGCCGCCGCCGCCGCCGCCGCCACCACGGCGCACTGCAGGCAGACGCGCGCCGCCTCCGTCTTGCCGGCGCCGCTCTCGCCCGTGATCACGATGCACTGGCTCTCGCCGCGGTCGCGCACCCAGCGGTACGCGGCGGCCGTGATCGCGTACAGGTGCGGCGGCAGCTGGTACGGCGGCCGCGCCAGGTACGCGCGCACCAGCTCCAGCGAGTACTGCGGCAGCGCGCGGCACGGGTTCACCGACACCAGCGCGTTGCCCACGTACGTCTGCGACACAAACGCCCGCCCCGCCCCACTCAGCACTCGGCACTCGGCACTCGGCACTCAGATCAGCGGTCGCACTTCAAAATATATATATTAAACTAGCTTTTGCCCGCGTGGTATTCGGATATCGCGCGCTGTTCCCTCGGAAACTGTGCATGTTTCCGGGATAAAAAGTAACCTATGTCACTCTCGGGCCTATAAACTATGCCAAAAATCACGTCGATCCGTCGCTCCGTAACGGCGTGAAAGACAGACAAACACACAAACATACGAACACACTTTCGCATTTATAATATTAGTATAGTATAAGTATGGATCTAAAATCGACGCCATGGTCCTGAGAACAGATTTCGTTATCTCTCATATAGTTTCTGACTTCTCGCTACTGACCCGTTTGGTTTGATCACCCCTGTATATAAATGACGGAGTTTCGTGATATGCTTAGGAATTTCATGATCTGGCAGATTTTACGATCAGTCGACCATATTCACGACAGGTTCTATTGAACATCGTATGTATACAAACTTACATGTAAATGCAGCTTGGAAATATGACCATGAATGTTGAGGTGTTTTCTTAGTGTTAATAAATTATTCTGCTGGTGGTCAGGGCAATAAGTATGGGGCGAAATCTTTAAGTGATAGCGGGGTATCGTTTTGTGGGGGTAAGGTTCTTGTTCGTCTATAGGTAGGTATTTTCAAATAGAAGTTGGAGTTGGTAAATAAACAGACAAAGCAAGTTAATATGAATTATAAACGCAAGTGGAGGAAAGGGTGTACTGCCTTTACGGCGAAATATGTTTCGCCAAATTTCACTTAGCAACCAATCTTTCGCCAGTTTCATTTGGCAAACCAATCGTTGGCATAACTTTACTTCGTATTTGTCTTATTCCGCAACATTTTTATATTGAATTTTTTTACTTCATAACACTTTTATGTGGCAAATAATTATGTAGCAAATGATTGGCTTGGGAAAATAACAAATTGTCAAATAACATTTAGCCAATTTTATATTGCAAAGCTTCTTCAAAAATTGTGCGAGCAAGACGGTTCGGAGCAGAAGCGACTTGGATAGTTTAGGTTCAGAAGGCTAAGGCCTTAGCCTTCGATGTTAGGTTTTTTTTTATAGCAGCCAAGGAGTACTGCCACTAGGAAAATAGGTTGGATGCCATTCAATATGTTGCCAATTTAAGGTATGCCAATCAATACATTTGACCAAAACATAAATGACATCTTAAAAAAATCCCAGATAATAATTTGCATAATAATAATTTATCAAATGATTGGTTGGGAAATGATATCAGTGCGAAATGTTGAGTTGGGAAATAACATTTCGCCTAAATAAAAATATAAGATAAATAGTTTGGGAGCTAATAATTTGCTAAATAATTTTCGCCAAAACATTAGTAAACCGTAAATATCCGATTATCTCTTATTTTTATTATATACTTATAGATATAGGTATATAACCTACCTATAAATATGCTACTTTTATTTAATACGCCATTATCTGTTTTAGTGGAGCGTCCCCATGCCGTAGGTACTATTCGGCCAGTCGCCACTTACGTAGATGATGTCGCGCTTGTAGCGCACGTGCAGGTTGTGCAGGAAGGAGTCTTCGGTGAGCGGCGCCAGCAGCACGGCGTCGCACTGGCCGGCCTCGCCCGCGCCCGCGCCCGCCCCGCCCCGCTCCCGCTCCCGCGCCCGCCCCGCCCTCCGCCATGCCGGCGCCGCGCCGCTCCTCACCGTGCCGGCTGCATGCCGGCCCGCGCCCGCGCCCGCGTCTGACACGCTCGAACTGTAATAACACGTTTTCTATTCTTCTGTAGTCTTTTCTGCGTCGTTACTCGTTATCCAGCTATGGAAACTTTTTGTAATGTGTTTTTTTGCCGAAGCAATGGGAAAATCGACCATGAGGATTGGGGATAATAAAAATTTTAAAGTACCTAACTAGTCCTGTCAATCGGTTGTGTGTGACAGATGCACGGAAAAACAGGCAGGCAGACCTTAGGCAGACGTACACGCGAGTGATCCCATAAATATTAGTTCCTTTTTTTCCTTTTAAGGAAACTCTAAAAATACACACTGTAGGTATATCCCAATTTTTGGCTCTGCAGAAAATCAGCGGCGCTGCACCCACTGTTGTGTAGCAACTTGGTAGCAACAGCAACACAGCACATGCTGTGTACAGTGCAGACCGCTTTTCGGTGACAATTGGTGGGTTTTCTAACTCGTGGATAAGTAGGCAGAAGCGGCCCGATCCCGATACCTTGGCCCGCACTGTCTCCAGACTTTATCGCCCTTAGATTTTACGTCTAGGGACGGGCGAAAGAGTGAGTTTAGATTACGGAGGTGCCCACGCGAGAGGTGCCAAGAACCCGCTAGGGGAGTTCTCTGTTCGTAGGCAGTTTTCGCTACAAAGCTGAAAAACGCTGGTACGCGCTACACTCGTATATGTGGCTGCGAATGTGTTTGAAAGGATAAACGCAGCTTTTATGACAATGAAAGCCGAAATGCGGCTGGCTACAGCTACCGTAACTGTTCAAGTAAGAAATCTCTTTCTCCGACATCTGTCGGGCGTGCATTAGGAACTGAAGAGAACAGTTCGAAAAAAATTGTAAGCTAGAACACAGTTAGTAAGTATGAATACTGAGCGTCAAGCGTCCCAACACTATGGGACATCAAGGGAAAGTACCTGAAATATCGTATTTTGCTGAAACAAGACTATGTTATTTTTAAAAGGCAAGTGAAGTGTCAATACTCACTAAAGGATCAATATTTTGAAAAATCTTTAAAATTTTGATTGTTTTAACATCTAAAACAAAGGAACAACGTAAAATGTTTGAGTCAAATTTCAAGAAAATTATTTATTGCCGACGATGACGTTCATACTATTAAGGCAGTTGAAAAATGCAAATTTTAAAAATAACCAAAATTGGTTGCGTTAAAAGAAAATACTAATTTGTTTTCTATGTTTTTAACAAAAACTTTTGCTATAAGTATATGAATAGCCCTTCATATCTCGCAAAATATTGTAATGACTTGCTTACTTACAGTCCATTATCTTTTTCAATATTTCAGTAAACTGATAGCCTAGCTATTGAATAATTAATTGGATTTTTTTTTTCAAATAACACCCATTTCTATTCGTTAACTTATCTGTTTTAGGTCTCCCGCCTATTGCTTTCCTAAAAACATTTTTTAAGCCAAACAACTGGTTAGATCATTTCCCCAAAATCATTATTTCCTAGTAGCAATATGAATGGTAATTTTGCTACGAGGAAATAATGATTCTGGTAAATTGATCTAACAAGCCATTTGAATGGCTGTTACACTTACTTACACCCTGTATTATAGCCTTTGATAGTTTTCTTCAGCTTTTTTATTGTCAAGTTTCACCCACTTTTTGTGTGCCATTGGGCACGGCCCTATTAGACATGCTTGTTCTCTTTTTAGCCATTCAGAGATTCAATGTTAAATGAATGCATTGACTTGCATGTCCAAATATGTAAATATGTGGCAGACTGAGGTTATCTTCTGGGGTTAAACCTAGTCTCTAAGCATCCTAACCTTCAGTTAAGGTGGACACTGATTCCTCTGCTGTCACTACCTACTCCCAACTCAAACGATCCACGACTGACTACCTTGTACTTACACACCTCAACACAATCACTATCGAGGTTATAACAGAGTAGCTTTTGATGGTCATCTCAAGACATCAAATTTTATAATAATGATGAAATAAGTTTGGGGAACTGATCTAGCAGCTACTTTATTGTGGTTCTTTAAACCAATTTATCTGCCTCAATAGTGCTCTGTCACAATAGTGACATATGTCCCCTCTCTCACTGATAACCCATTTGAAAACCTCAGCCTGTAGTTGTACAACAATCACTATGTAGTATTACATACAAACCAACCATGAAAGTAGGTAAATTGTCAACCAAGATGTATTTTTAAAACTAAATAAACAAAAGGCATGGTAAAATAATAATAAAATATATTTATTAAGCAAACAAAAATAAAATAAAAAAAAATAACAAAATAATTTCAACACAAATGAAATTACATCAATGAAAAAAAAAGATAGAGAAAAGAGAGAGAAAACAATTTGCATTCAAAACAATTTGTACATAGAGCCAACATAGAGCAACATTGAAAAGTACCAATCATATTTTTGTGAGTATTTAAGTTAACACTTAACACTTATTTAGTCTTAATTTAACTTTTGTCATTAACAACTTTTTTTCAGATTGATTCACAATATTATTAAGTGATGTGTGACAGTTGATTGACCAACAAATTTCCAAAGCTGTTAGGTACATTTTATTTACCCCTAAGTATTGGAGTCATAATGCAGTATGACAGGAGCAGCTAGATTCATAAGGGTATCCTTCACTTAAACTGGCAATTATAGTCAGCAAATTCATCCTAAATCATCATAAAATTGCACATGGCACATTAATTATTAGTTTGTTTTGCTCCAGTTAATGGAGAAACCGAGATCGACCGACCACTGCAGTAGCGAAGTAGCGAGTACTCGATCATTAATTGTGGCCCACTACGGTGTCATGTTCTACGTACTCACCTTGGCATAAATTCTCAAGATATATTCTTAAATAACACTACGATGCTAGGGATGAACTCTTCGACATCATTTATCGCTTAAACTATTATTAATTTTCGAAACAGACTGGAAGCCTATGAGGACTCAATTTTATCGTCGTCGAATTATGACATTTTGTTGACTTGACAGAAAGTGACATGGTCATGACAACATTGAGGCGTTTTTGTGGTTTAACTCCATTTTATCTCCCACTAGAGAATTTATGTAAAAACATTTCATGACAGTGGCACAGTAGTAGTACTTAACACAATCTTAAAGCATTTTTTATTAAAGGCGGATGGTATCTTATTATTATATTCTATATATTTTAAATACTTGAAATATTGTCTTATTTTTATAAAAAATAAACAATAACTTCTTCATCGTAATTTAGTTGTTGTTTATCTACGGCCTAAACCGCCTTTGAACGTCAGAGCGGCATTTTTAAATGTCACTTTTCGGGCCCACAATTAATTTTAGTTTTTAGGCAAGTACAAGTGATTTCATTAAATAAAGTTGTTATGGAAGAATGCTATTCGAAGCGCAAGAAACGAAAGACACGAAAGTGCTTAAACGAAATCAGAAAAAAATCTCGTATGAATATAAACAGTGCCAGTGGAACAAAGAATATCGAGCTTGGGACTAAAATGAACAATAATGTGGCAAAAGTAGTAGGCTTAAATTGCAATAATAACTATATCACATCTAATCGCCTCACGTTAGCCATTTTCCCGAAAGCTGTTCGGTCTGAAACGATAACCCGACCGCTCTTAGCCGAGATCAGACACGAACCAGGTAACATAAATATAAATAATATAGTAAAGAGTAAACGTTCTGTGCATACTGAAAATACTATTGACACTTTCGAAGAAGTGGAGAATGTGCATTCGTTTAATTTAAGCAAAAATGGAACTAACACGTTTTCTGCTGATGAGGAAAGTGAAGGAATAGCGGACGGCAATGGTCTAGATTCAGAAGTTTTTCGAATAAAGAGCTCCAGCGACGTCGGGCGCGGCGCGGGCTCCTCGAGCGAGCGTTCGGCCGCCGCGAGCCCTGGCCGCGCGCCCTCGCCGCCCTCTTCCGCGGGGCCCGTGGCGCGGTTGCGAGACCGACACGCGTATCGTATGTACGAACAATTCGTAAAGAACATACCGACGTTTATTCAAATACACGCTCCTTCGCTTCTCACGGGCGACGCCATGAAGAAGCCTAAGGCGACCCTGCACAGCATGTACGTGGAGGGCCGGCGGCGGGCGGAGGCCGAGCGGCCCCCGGGTCCCCCGCGCCGCCCCCGCGCGAGCGCCGGCGGCTGTGGCGCTCCCCCGACCCGCGCTCCCCAAACTCCCCGAACTCTCCGCCGCCGCGCTCCGATAATACCGTACGGGACACACCAGAATATACATATTTTCCGCACAAATTAAATCAATAAAAAACTTGTATAGGTATGTTTTTAATATTGTGTTTGAATAATTAGACAACAGATGAAATGTCAGGCAGTATCGGCGGCATCGAGGGTCTAGGCGAGGGAGATGTCCTCGAGCTGCGCGATGAGGTCCATGTGGCGGAAGGAGTCGGGGGTGGCGGTGAAGGCGCGCAGCAGCTGGCGCCGCGCTGGCGCCGCGCGCGCGCCGTAGTACAGCTGGAACTGGTTGCACAGGCACAGCGCCTCGCGACCACTCACCACGTTCTGCAACCAATACAATACAACACCTACACCTGCTGACTCATTGCGAGTGCGACACAGATACATACATTATAGCCAAGTGGCCGTTATCTACTTACCTTGTCGTACTCGCCGCGCATCAACACTATGCCCTTGTCTCTCAACTCTGTGTAGTGAACCATTGTGAGACACTCAGGGGCATTCTCTTTGTGCACCTGTGAAAACAATTTTTTTCTCAATTTTAATTTAAGTAACATGAAATATAGGCTAATATAGCAGAATCAAAGACGATGAGTGCTGAACAAAACATGGTACATATTTAATTTCTACCATTAATTTAATTTAATTTAAGCGCCGAACCCATGGTTGTGTGTAAGAATAGTTAATATTGTTTTGGGTTTGCATTTTCTTATTTTGTATACTGATAAATTGTGTCAGTCTAGTCTAGAGTAACGTTTTATTCAACAAAGTCTAACCTGATATGCCAGTAATGGAGTGAAGTGCACTGTGTGGCCTAGGCTCTGGCACAGTATGAACTCATACCCCTGGGAGCGTGGGAGCGGGAATAGGAATGTGGGGTACTGCTTCATATTCTCCCACAGCCCTGTGTATACGTCCTGCTTGATGGTAGCTGCAATAACATCTTTATCCTTGTGGTACTCTTGCCAAATCGTCTCGATTTCTGCTACATCTTTATCTTTAATTAAATCAATTTTTAATATATCATTTAGTTTTTTATCTTCCACCACAGGTTTCTCTGGTAGAGCTTTTTTAGGATTGAGCACAGAAGAATATTGCCTGTAAATAAGGTAAAGTTAATTTACTTATAGGCAATGTGCTAGTATCTTGCTTGGTTGTGAGCATGCATGCAGTCGGATAGCTGACCTGGTGTCGACGTCGGCGGCGGGCGCGGCGGAGCGCGGCGGAGCGGCGGCGGCGGTGCGCGACGCGCGCGCGAGGAACTCCTCGGGGTCGGTCTGCTGCAGGCGAGCTATCCGATCTGCGTATTTCTCATAGTAAGGGTTGGTCTGAAGCTTCTCCAGAGCCTTCTCCATCTTGGCGGCAGACGTGACCACGCCGCGCGCTCCCGCCACCGACCTCGTTGCTAGCACCGATACGCGACGCAATATACGACCGATTTCCATCCCAGAATAAGCCGCCGTTTTGTTTTTGTCCCCTTTTTCGTGCCTGTTTTTTGCCGACCAACAGGCTCCCCTTCCCTTTATAAAGCGAACACGTGGGATTTGAAATACAACCAAAAATATAGTAGGACTTAATAAACAGATCAATTCTTAAATAATCGTCGCAATGGTTAGGTAATCTTCTTATATATTGTAGTAGTAGTAAAATTATTCATTCCTAGTTATACTGTTTGTCAGTGTCAGTGTCAGTGTTAGGCTACTACGAAACTCGAAATTCAAAGTTCGTGTCGTGCGGTCCCGCTGACACTTATACTATTTAATACGAGAGCGAGAGGGACGGCACGATACAAACTTCGAGTTTCAATTTTCGTAGTAGCCTTGCTGTGACGTCACTTTTTTTTTATTCATCCATCAAGGGTAGACAAAGGAAATAGCATCTATACCTACAGATATTTCTGTCGTTTAAAGGTGCGACCAAGTCGCTGCTTAAAAAACGGGGACGGTACGGAATCGCAGTGACGCATCGTATGCGCACCGTTTTTTTTGCATGCTTTCCACACTGCTGCTTAAAATACGCAAACGGTGCGGAATCGCAGTGACTTGCTGTAAACGTCACGACTTTTGTTCGGTAAACACAAGGTAAAAAACAAAAATTTGGTGGAGCCACTTTTCCTAAATTTGAATTGAAGGTAAAAACCTGACGGCACGTCAACCGTATTTGAAGCAGCGGTGTAGAGAGCATGCGATAAAAAGGTGCATACGGTGCGTCACTGCGATTCCATCCGTCACCGTTTTTTAAGCAGCGGTTTGGTCGCAGCTTTAAATATCATTCTTTATTTTATTTCTATCTAGTCAAGTCAGCTGCAAAGAGTTGCTGTTGACTACAAATAAATAATAAGCCTATTTATTCGTAGGCCCCAATAAGAAGGAGTGTATAGAAGTTTTAAGCCGGCTGCACATTGTAAGAAATTCCTGACAAAAATCTCATAATCAGTCACTTTGCAAAGCACTCCGAAGATAAGAGCTAGACTCGTGGGTTTGCTTCTCAGGTCCATTTATTTTCTAGTAAGTATTTCGGGATGGACTTCACTCACATTCCCTCTTTGTCTCTTTGTTAACTCCTCAAAAATCTTTCTGAACGTTTTCTGGTTTTTTGTATAAAAAGATTGTTTGTCATGTCTAATGTCAATTGTCATGTCAATGTCAAAGTCAAGCCAGCCCAGTGAGTGAGTGAGCCCAGGCAGCCGTATTGTACATATAAACCATTGTAAACCCAAACTAATAATCATAGGTTTCAGTAAAAAGAAAGTAATCTGAATTCATGGAAAATTTTTCAAAGGTTGAAAAAATCGGCGAAGGGACTTATGGAGTGGTGTATAAAGCAAAAGACCGTATAACTGGAAATGACATAGCTTTAAAAAAGATAAAGCTGGACAAGTAAGTTTTGGCGCGAAAATAGGTTCATGGTTTTTTATGAGTAGAAATGAGAACTGAAACATGTGAAAGATCTATTTATAGACGTGTAATACAGCCGGGATGTCGATGTTATTTTTAATAATATTGGTATTACTTATTTTTAGTCTCTTATATAAATAATTCATAATTAATGATAACTAACCTAAATGAATGAAAACCATGCATGAGGATATGTTTAATAAAAGCAGTTGTTTATTGGTATACTTGGTATCTGTGGAGCTACATCATAGGCTAGCTGAGATGTCTAACTTCGGTATAGGTACTTAATTTTTTTTAGCATTAGAAAAAGGGTAAACTATCTTGATGAGTCTCTTTATTGAAAAAACGTTGAAAAACGTTTTTAAAATATCAGTAACAATTACTTAATGATACCACAAGCATGTAAATGATCATATGTCCTTGCTAATTGTTACATATTTGCTGTGATTTATTTTTCAAAAGTGTTTTTCAATAAGAAGACATCAAGATCGTTTACCTTCTTTCTAATGCTAAAAAAACGAAGTATAGGTACAGTCCAAGAAGTGAATGGACTAATGCAGTCTCTAGTCTGAACTAAAGCTCTGATGTAACTGTAAACCTTTTCGGAGAGTTTCCTAGATTCACTTTCACTCACACATATCCTAAAGTTTAATTTGACTACTAAGAATTTGTTGCAGGCTAGTTGAGGAAGGCATGTAAATTCCATGCCTAAATTTGAAGGGAGGGTGCAGTCTGCCATAGACCTAGGGCAGCCAGTGTATTAAATCCACCCCTTCCCTGGCACCATAGCAACTTAACTCCTACTGGGTTACCTAAATTTTTCAAAAAATGTCAGTGATGGAAAGAAAGATTGGCAAAAAAGGGAGGGAGTTTTTATTTATGCTGATTGCTAGATGTTGTATCCATTAACATTTTAACCCATATTTCTCTAGCTTTCCAGTAGGGTTGACAATTATTTCTTGGCCTGATATGGTAAATTCCATCTCAAATATAGTACACTGAAAGAAAATATAGTACGAAAGATAATGTAGCTTGCTGCAACATTTTAATGAGTGGGAACCAATTTATACCATTAAATATTTATTATTGTTCTTTTTTTTTCTACTGTTTTTTCCGGGCATTGAATATGTGTAAATAAATGTATCTTTCTCTCATATTCAGACAGGTATCCACTGACCTATCAGCTGTTGATGGATTATTTTTGGATTATATTCCAGCCAGAACACCATCCATATTTCGTTGATAGTACCAAAAGTATAGTACAGTCAAGGAAATTGAAATTGAATCACGCACCAGGGTGGAACCTTTGTGCTACTAATGTCATGTTGACATCCCACACATCTGGCAAAGAAACTATAGTGAAAATGGTTATGAAAAGGATCCAGTCTGGTACGTGATTTAGTTTCCTCGACCATACACAGAGTTAAAATATTACTAATATATTAATAATACTATGCATAGTGTTGCCTAATGAAAAGTTGATTCAATGCTACTGTTAAATGATTCCCGTTGTTATTGTACTGTATCGTACTGTCGGCGGGCGGGCGGTGTGTAACGTGTGGTGTCGTGCGCAGCGAGCCGGAGGGCGTGCCGTCGACGGCGCTGCGCGAGATCTCGGTGCTGCGCGCGCTGCGGCACGCCGGCGTGGTGCGGCTGCTGGACGTGGTGGGGGCGGCGGGGGGGGAGGGCCGCTCGCTCTACCTCGTGTTCGAGTGCATGGCCATGGACCTCAAGCGGCTGATGGAGCTGAGCGGCGGCGCGCTGCGGCCGGCGCTGGCGCGCTCGTACGCGCGGCAGCTGGCGGCGGCGCTCGGCTACTGCCACGCGGCGCGCGTGCTGCACCGCGACCTCAAGCCGCAGAACCTGCTGGTGGACCGCGAGGGCCGCATCAAGCTGGCCGACTTCGGCCTCGCGCGCGCCATCGCGCTGCCCGTGCGCGCCTACACGCACGAGGTATGCCTCACACACACACACTCACCACTCACCACTCACACGCTACCTCCGATCTGTGACGACTTCTTCCGGGACCGACTTTAGTTCGGTACTTGCTATGTTTGATCTCGGGCTTTGCTCCGTTTTTTTGAAGCTGATTTTTGCTCGCACATATTTGCATATCGATATGTGTGGTCTCTAGAAATATTTTAGACATAACACCAGCAAAACGCTGTGCTCGCGCTGCCGAGCCTCGTCCGCACACTGCGGTGCGCTTTAGTGGCGCACTGGAGGCGGAGGCGAGCGCTGACGAAATGGACACGGACGTGGCGAATCAGATCTGGGAGATACCAAAATGACAGTCAAAAATGATTGGCGTTGATAGGCTGTTTGCTGAAATCTCTGAGTTAACAATTTTTTGGACCTTCTCTTGAATGCTAAGCCCGGGCACCTTTAGCGCCAGTAGGTATTTGGTCAAAAACAGACCGATTTGAACACAGGCTATCGTGTCGGCAGGTGGTGACGCTGTGGTACCGCGCGCCGGAGATCCTGCTGGGGGCCAAGTTCTACTCCACCGCCGTCGACGTCTGGAGCTTCGGCTGCATCTACGCGGAGATGGTCAGTACCCGCCCGCGCCCCGCGCCTGCGCCCCCCGCCCGCGCCCCCCGCCCCCCGCCTCGCGCCCCCCGCCCCGCGCGTGACGGGCGGTGTGCGGCCACACTGTGACGAGCTACCGCTACCGAAACGGGATTTCGAACGCAGTAGAGCCGCTACATACATTCGGAATTCCGATGCGTAATTCCGTAAATACATCACACAGATACGATTATTCAGGCCACCATACGGAATTCCGAATCGGGAAAAATCGGACGGAAAACTACTGTTGGTATGGATTTACTGGGTTCGGAAACGGAATTCCGAGTGTCTGTGGCGGCCCGTAAATACATACAAATCTATGAATCTACCACACAAACAGTAGTTTTCCGTCCGAAGTTTTCTCCGATTTGGAATTCCGCATGGTAGCCTGTGCGCACAGAATTAAAATAAACGTATGTGTGTGATGTTTTTACGGAATTACGAATCGGAACCGAGCGTATGTGGCCCTTAGAGCATTCCTGGCCCATCTCTGTTGGGAACGTAGCGTAAGGATGTTCATCTATTTGATATACTCAAGCAAGATGGGGTCACACTCTTTTCCGGCCCGGATAATACCGGGATGGAAATACCGACCCTGTTTTTCGTGTACACGCCCATAGAAGCTCCTGTCAAAGCTAGAAAAAATTTAGCGCCTAATTCGCTATTGGTCCATAGATAGTTTCAGATCAGTTCTGAGCGGTCTCGGATCGTTCAATCAATCAATCAATCATTTATTTATTTCTGAGAATATGGTACAATATAAGTTAGTAAAAAGTGTTAGTTCAAAGTAGTTCAGCATATTCTGCCGTCATCGGCGTAGAAATATTTTACAGTTTTATACCTCTACCATTACAATAAATGAATAAAAAAACATTATTAATAATAAAAACAGAAAGAAAGAAGGGAGGAAAAAAAATACATTATTTTGTTTATCGTCAGTCGGTCGTGGGCGTGTTCGCAGATGAGCGGGCGCACGCTGTTCCCGGGCGACAGCGAGATCGACCAGCTGTTCCGCGTGTTCCGCGCGCTGGGCACGCCGGGCGGCGCGCTGTGGGCGCGCGCGCGCCGTCTGCCGGACTTCCGCGCCGCCTTCCCGCGCTGGCCGCCGCGCCCGCCGCGCGCGCTGCTGCCGGACGCGTCACCCGCCGCCGGCGACCTGCTCGACAAGCTGCTGCGGCTCGACCCGGCCGAGCGGCTCTCCGCGCGCGCCGCCGCGCTCCACCCCGCGCTGCGCGACGCGCGCCTCACGCCGCCCGACCTGCCGCCCGCCGCCCCCGCCGCCGCCCCGCCACCGCCCCATTAGACTGATAGACTAATATTGTATTGCAATGGAGTTGAGACCGAAGTCGCGAGAAGGAGACGTTATTTGTAAGAGTATAAGATTAAAATTAAAATAAATATTTTTCATTGAATTGTGCAATACCTGTCTTGATGCTCTGACCGCCCTATGCGAATAGCGTCCCCGCCTCTGTCTAGTGGCGGCCCGGACTCACGAGTATACTCTGTTCCGACGGCAGTTGAAAGAACTAATCATGGACAACCATTCGCATGTATCTCTCGACGTCATTCTGAAATATGATACAAGTTTTATCGCACTTTGGAAGTTTGTACTAAATCAAATGATAAACGAGTGCATCAAACAAAATATATACTTCTTCAATGTTCGTTTTCTCGCCAGGCTTTGGAACAGAGCGTCAGACTGAACTCTGATTTTGACTCCTATGTCTTATTGTAATCCCTGGCTGCTAATTTATTGCCCCTCACTTCCAACCACATCAGAGTGAAACATATTAGGTTATATACCTACTGACTCGCTGTAGCCTACGACTCCGTCCGCCCTATCCCGCGGGAACTATGCAATTTTCCGAGATAAAACTATCCTATTTATGTTCTTCGTCGGGACTCAACTATCTGTATTCATACCTACCTACCGAATTTAATCCAAAATGGTTCAGCGGTTTAGACGTGATGTGATAATAAAACAGACTTACAAACTTTCGCATTTCTATTATGAAGTAGTTAGTGGGATGTCAGGTTTGGAACGGTGCGCTGGTGAATCGTGTTCGTGTTTCATGCTAATAGAGAAACTAATGTTCCCTGGTCAAAGAAGGTACAGAACCACTGGTTTAAACGGACGAGCTGCAGAGGGCCTAGTAGGTACCTACTCCTAAGTTCGAAAATCGAAGCTCGTATCGTACGTAACGTCCCTCTCGCTCTCGTATTAAATAGCCCTGCTAGCACTCCACTGTAGGGTTGTCATTTTCTTCCTCGACGTTATATCTAACGTCCATAGCTCCATCGAGCTAGACTGAAATTTAAAAAATACTGATCAAAATATGCGCTCCCTGTTAGCCGTGCCTGCGGCTCGCACCGTGTCGCACAGGCACTCGCCGCTGCCGCGCGCTCTGGCGCTGCTGAATGCGCTGCTGGAGTCCACTCCGGAGTGCGACTTGCTGGCTGGGCGTTGGGCTGCTGTGTCTCGACACTTATTAATGTTCTGCGAGATGATGGATGACAGGAAAACTAGTGTTCCTATGTAAAGTTTCTCACTGTACTTTAGTTTAAGATGTGATTTGTGTAGTTTCACAGTGTATTGGTCAATACTGTAATGCTGTGAAATGTACTTTTTAATAAATAAATAAATAAATCTGCTATTAATTTTTCAAGAGCATAGTGGTATGCTGGATATCCTGGCTGCAGCATCAGCTCATCGTGTTGCCTCCATTCCATTCCATTGTATGTAGAATCAAATACTGATCAAAACGAATTCAAACACGATATATCGGAAAACGCTTATTATCGAGTTTTAGCCCGAACAAAGCTCGGTCGCCCAGGTACCTACCCATTATGCGCCTAAGATTCCTATTGCAGCAAATAAAGGAGCTGATCTGGAAACGGCTGAATCTATTTTGATAAAACATGTCTCTTAGACCATTGCTAGAAAACCTGCTTTCAAATCGGTTCACCCGTATAAGAGCTAGGTGCCACAGACAGACACACATAGCGATCAAACTTATGCAAAAATCCTTTCACCTATGTTTCACCACCTTTCCTTCCTTGTCAGTTTTGTAAAACTGTTATATTCATAAGAGATTTAACTCGCTGGAAAGGAAACAAATTGTCTATCGCCCAAAAAGCAGTGAACAACCCGAGAGAACCATAAACCGAAATAGTGAAACAAAGTTGTTTGCCGCCATTTTTTGATCAACGGCCAATGTCATTTGAATGTTCGTTTTCTTTTTTTTTCTCGTTCGTTCTAGAGAGCCTACTCCGAAATTCGAAAATCGTGGTTCATATCGTACCATCCCTCTCACTCGTATTAAATACTTAAGTGTCAGAGGGATGGAAAGACACGAACTTCGATTTTCGAATTTCGTAGTAGCCCCGTAGTTCGGGGCAAAGATAATGTAACGCTAATGTTAAGGACCATAATCGCCTCGCCATCAGTTGTTGTTGTTTCTTTAAAAAAATATGGCTCTGTCCGTCGGAGGACAATTTTGCCAGTGTCTCGTAGTTTTTGCCGTTGTACGGTAAAAAAATTCTAGAAAACGAAATATGAGAGGTAATGGTGGATGAACGATCTCGCCATCAGTTATATTTACTATTATTTTTATTTTAACGTCTATTTTATGTCCATGTCAATTCAATAAAACTTCGTCGGTGTTTTTTTTTAATGTTTGTTTCTAGTTTGTTTACTTCAAGCTGTTAGAGACACTGGTAAAAACGTTGTTGTACTAACTTTTTTTTAGATTGACCGTAAAGTTTACGGCGTAAACTATGCATCTCGCCAAGATCTCGCCTTGTTTTCTGATATGTATGCTATGAATGCTAACAATGATATTTTTCACGCACATTTTGAAAAAAATATTCATTTTTAGCAACCAAGTAGCAACATTTCTTTGATATTTTTTGGTCGATGTTGTACAATGCCGGCCGGATCACGAATATCTCAAACACATTAAGTGACACTGACAGTTGATGCGGCCCAAGTAAATAACCTAAAAACACTACATGATTGATAACAATATATCTATCTAGTCTGTTATAAATAAATAGCAGATTGTTGAGTTTGAAAGCAAATTAACATTGAACTCATTGATTACAGTATTCATTAACCTGGAACGGTCTGACGTTATTAGCTAAACGACGTGTTTTGTTAATTAAACATACAGTGTTGGAGGATCTTACTGTTGAAGCAGAATGTCTATTGAAATAGAATCCGCAGAGTAAGTTGTTGTTAAGTTGTTGTTTAAATGATAGTAATAGACTTGTTTATCTTGGAAATATCGTGTTACGTGTTACGAATAAAGCGTTGTTTGGTCTGAGGACTGAGGGCGATGCCGCGATGGTATCAAGTGTGTCTGTGTTTGTTGCAGCGTGATCCGGCTGATCCAGCAGTACCTGAAGGAGTCCAACCTGACGCGCACGCTGCAGACGCTGCAGGTAACGACCCCCCCGTTGTGTTTTATTAGTGATTAGCTTGTGCCCGCCCGCGACTTCGCCCGCGTGGAATTTGGTTATCACTCTCAAATCGCTTCAAAAATGACACTTACATGCTAACTTTGGACCCCTGTTAAACCCCTTTAGAGGTCGAATTTCGAAAAATCCCTTCTTAGTAGATCTCAATGATCCTTAAGAAATGCGTCTGCCAAATTTCAAGTTTCTGGCTCCAGTAGGTAGTTCCGGCTGGGCAATGATGAATCAGTCACTAACTAACTACTACTAACTAACTAACTAACTTGGCTCAGGGACCCAAAGAGGGTCTTGGCCTCCGAAACGAGAGCACGCCATCTGTCCCGATCGTGCGCAGCCTCTTGCCAGTCGTCGACTTGGAGACGTCGCAGATCCGCCTGGACACTGTCCTCCCAGCGGTACCTGGGTCGCCCAACCGGGCGGCGACCAGCCGGTCGTCCCACGTACGCTCTTTTGGCAGCCCGATCCTCTCCCATTCGTAGCAGGTGGCCGAACCAGCGAAGTCTGTGTGATTTTGTTACGCCGATGATGTTGGGTTCAGCCACCAGCTCCTGGATCTCTCTGTTTTTACGGATCCTCCAAGTGCCGTCGTCTCTCTTGACAGGTCCCAGGATCTTACGCAAGACCTTCCTTTCCGCTACAAGGAGTTGACATTCCTCTTTTTGTGTTAGTGTCCAGGCCTCACAGCCATACATAAGGACAGGTCTTATGACAGTTTTATAGATCCTTAACTTTGTATTCCTGCTGAGAAGCCTGGACACCAACACCTTGTGGAGGGCTGCACTGCAGCGCAGGGCTGCATGAATCAGTCGGGACTAACAATTTTACATGAGTAATAGATTACTAGTGAGGTGTTGTTATTAAGAGTGCTAAGTAAAATAATTAGTGTTAAGTAATAAAAAAATTACAATTACATTCATCTGAGGCCTGCTTAAGAGATTCACTACTTTTTATAAATCAATTAATATTTCATTTCTGTTTGTACATTATTTTATTCTATTTCTCGAATGACAAGTCATAATTCTGTGAGACAGGAATACTTGCTAGCAGCAAGCGTTTGGACGACGTTGTAACGGAGGATGGATTGTTAAGTGAGTGATGTGTGCAGGAGGAGACGGGCGTGTCTCTGAACACGGTGGAGAGCGTGGACGGGTTCTGCGCGGACATCAATGCGGGCCACTGGGACCTCGTGCTGGGCGCCGTCGCCGCGCTCAAGCTGCCCGAGCGGAAACTGGTCGACCTCTACGAGCAGGTCATCCTCGAGCTGATCGAGCTGCGCGAGCTGGCAGCGGCGCGCTCGCTGCTGCGCGCCTCGCACCCCGCCAGGCTCATGAAGCAGCACCACACCGACCGTTACATACACCTGGGTCAGTGCCCTCTGCCTCACAGCCGCGCGCCTCGCACCCCGCCAGGCTCATGTGACGCCGTTTCCGTCTGTTTACAGAGAACTTGCTGTCGCGGTCGTACTTCGACCCGCGCGAGGCGTACGGCGCCGGCGGCGGCAAGGAGCGGCGGCGCGCGGCCGTGGCGGCGGCGCTGGCGGGCGAGGTGTCCGTGGTGCCGTCCTCGCGGCTGCTGGCGCTGCTCGGGCAGGCCCTCAAGTGGCAGCAGCACCAGGGCCTGCTGCCGCCGGGCACCACCATCGATCTGTTCCGCGGGAAGGCCGCCATCCGCGACGAGGAGGACGACCGCTGCCCGCAGCAGCTGTACAAGACGATCCGCTTCGGCCAGAAGTCGCACGTGGAGTGCGCGCGCTTCTCGCCGGACGGGCAGTACCTGGTGACCGGGTCCGTGGACGGGCTGGTCGAGGTCTGGAACTTCACCACGGGCAAGATCCGCAAGGACCTGCGCTACCAGGCCGCCGAGGAGTACATGGCCATGGAGGCGGCCGTGCTCAGCCTGGCCTTCGCGCGCGACTCGGACACGCTGGCCGCCGGCGCCAACGACGGGCGCGTGCGCGTGTGGCGCGTGGCCACGGGCGCCGTGCAGCGCCGCCTGGACCGCGCGCACGCCAAGGGCGTCACCTCGCTGGCCTTCAGCCGCGACGGCGCGCAGCTGCTCTCGGCCTCCTTCGACCGCACGGTGCGGCTGCACGGGCTGCGCTCGGGCCGGCTGCTGCGCGAGTTCCGCGGCCACGCCTCCTTCGTGAACGAGGCCCTGTTCGCGCCCGACGGCCACGCCGTGCTCTCGGGCTCCAGCGACGGCACCGTCAAGGTGTGGGCGCTGCGCTCCGGCGAGTGCACGGCCACCCTGCGGCCGCTGGGCGCGGCGGGCGGCGCGGCGGGCGGCGCGGGGGGCGGCGCGGGGGCGCGGGGGCGAGCCGCCCGTCAACACGCTGCTGCTGGCGCCCAACAACCCGGAGCACTTCGTGGTCTGCAACCGCACCAACACGGTGGTCATCATGAACGCGCAGGGCCAGACGGTGCGCTCGTTCTCGTCGGGGCGGCGCGAGCGCGAGGGCGGCGCCCTCACCGCCGCCGCGCTCTCCCCGCGCGGCCGCCTCGTCTACTGCGCCGGCGAGGACCTCGTGCTCTACGCCTTCTGCGCCAACACCGGCAAGCTCGAGCGGACCATCAACGTGAGTACGCGCACACGCGCACACATTATGTTAAACGACGCGGAAACGATAACTGATCTCACTCGATTATTTCTAATCTATACAAGATATCTAAAAACTGGTTACTGATCCTGAAAGTGCTTCATGAGCTCTACCAGGCGGTATCAATAATAAGTTACAGAATAAACTTCATTTTCATCATATTCAAGAATAAATTTCAACTTGTATTCATACTCGTATTCAATTATTCATTCATTTATTTATTTTTGCATTACGATGAGCATAAGTTGCTTAGCAACTGTGTTAAAGTAATTGGAATTCAACCCGTGAAATACTAGTTATTGAGTACTCGTAGTAACTGATGGTCAACTGTGGTCTTCATCAACAGTTCCACTTCACCCAATTATGATTTTAAAAAGCAAATGCACGAGTTACTACTAAATATATCCAAATTACCATAGGACACCTACAATAATTTATTTATTTATTTATTTAATAATTGAAGAGTTCCCTCGATTTCCTTAGGATCCAATCATCAGATCCTGATTCGGTGGTTATGGGACCTAATTGAAGGTATTCTTATAAAACGAAAAAAAAAATCGAATCGTTTCACAAATGACGGAGTTCTGAGGTAAAAAACATAAGTAAAAAATAATAATAATAATGATGATGATAAAAAAAAGATACAACCGGAAAATACTCCTTTTCTTGAAGTCGGTTAAAAATATTTTGAACATGAAACTACCGTGAGACTCACTCATATTAATATCGGTTAAAAATAGTTTAACCTATGAGTTTGTAATCTAATAGAAAAATAATTTTATTTATAATATGACTAGCTTTTGCCCGCTGCTCCGCCCGCGTGGTATTCGGTTATCGCGCGCTGTTCCCTCGGGAACTGTGCATTTTTCCGGGATCAAAAGTAGCCTATGTCACTCTCGGGCCCATAAAAAAAATCACGTCGATCCGTCGCTCCGTTACGGCGTGAAAGACGGACAAACACACAAACACACTTTCGCATTTATAATATTAGTATGAATTCACATATTGCTCACGATTTTTAATCACAATCGCTGTAAAGGCATTTTAGAATTAAATAAATGAGTATGAGCATGAACAGTAGTTGGATTGTATTGTATTGCTAATGTCAACTCCGTGGACCGTGGCTCGCAACGTAACGTCTACGTCTCGCCGTGCGATGAGAACTCCGAATACTCCGATGCCTAAGATCACTTATCGTGTCCGCCCTGGGGCCCCTGGAGCCCCTGGAGCCCCTGGAGCCCCGGGATGTCGCCTACATTCAACATAAAACGAAGTTTACAAGTTCATGAGAAGTGAAAAACAAATATTAGAAAATCTCTTTCTTTATGGTTTAAATAAAATCTGATTTTTAGATTAAAAGAAAATGTTTATTATATCAGAATTAATTACATTGACGTAGCTTTAAACTGGCACGCCGGCCTGTGGCTGGTTGCTGGTGCCCCCCCCCCCTGAGCGCTCCCTGTGTCCGCAGATCCACGAGAAGGCGGTGATCGGCATGACACACCACCCGCACCAGAACCTGCTGGCCACGTACAGCGAGGACGGCCTGCTCAAGCTGTGGAAGCCCTGAGCACCCGGCCCGCACGGGGCGCCCGGCCCGCACGGGGCGCCGGCGGCGGGGCCCCTGACACCGACTGATTGTTCAATTCGCGTACTTTATAAATATTGTCATATAATCAAAGAGTTACGTAGACGATTTTGTACCTACCCCTTTATCAAGAGTTACGGAATTTCAATTACAAGTATTTCAGTATGAGAAAACACTCGTAATTAAAGTTTCGCATATTTGGAAAACCAGAGTCCGGGTCTGTTGCATAATGCGCACTCCTAGATCTAAAGTATATTATTATCACCTCAAAATAAAACCCCGTGTTACGAGTAATTAAGACTTCAGTCCGTTTACTGTAAGGTCTAAATTAAAATTGTAGACTATTTAAGTTGATATACTCTCGATGTAGGAGTGCAAAAGGTACGATTGATCCGAACCGTTTGGTCAGGCCGGCTCGAGGGCTCGAGGGCTCGAGGGCTCGACTGAACACCTCTCTGTGGCTTGTCATTGGAATTCTTCAAGAGAGTTCCCTGCGCTCCTGACGTCGCGCGCCGTACACTGCTGCGAACCCGACCAGTGGGTGAAAACTATTAAATAATCCTGTAATATTTACGACGAGGCTGTTCAGTCAAACCGACCGAACCACCTGCTGAAATGTTTCAGATTAATTTAAGACACCTGGTAGGGTTCAGTCAAGGACATAATTATATTATGTACGTTACAAAGACGTCAAAAATATCTATGTCGGCGGCCGATCGTAAAATCCGCCAGACCACAAAATTATTATTATTATTATTATTATTATATAAATTATCAGGCAGGCAGTTGCAAGCAACTGATAGGTGCCTGTATCTAGCTGTTCCTTGGTTAAGTATTCTTTGTACTATTAATGTGTTGGTCGAGCCGGTTCTTAAATTGGTTCACATTCAGTGCTGAGACTACATGTTCTGGTAGTTTGTTCCATGTCTTGACCACTCTGTTACACAAGAAATGTTTACGAGGATTGTTGTGCGATCGTTCAGTAGATAGCTTAAATTGGTGGCCGCGCAGACGTGTGTTGTTACTAAGATTAAACAAGTCATGGAACTCCTGCAGGTCGTAATACCCGGTAAGGATTTTGTAGGTCTCTATTAAATCGCCACGCTGTCTGCGTTCCTTTAAAGTTGTAAGCTTTAGCATCTGCAGTCTTTCCTCATATGACTTGTTCCTTAATTGTCTCGGTATTTTGGTGAAACTGCGTTGAACATTCTCGAGCAGTTCAATGTCTTTGATAAAATAGGGACTCCAGACTTGAAAAGCGTACTCCAAATTTGGTCTAACATATAATTTGTATATGCTGAGTATCATTTTTGGTGTCAAAACTCCGAAGGCTTTCCTAATGAGGTAGATTAGGGATTTAGATTTTTTAGTGATCCCTGTTATGTGCGCTTCCCATTTAAGGTCCTCCGTTACCTTGACTCCCAAATCTGTTTGCACTTTGACTTGCTTAAGTTCGGTTTCTTCTAAATTATATGTTAAATGCGGATTTAGGTTCCCTATCTGTAATACAGTGCACTTCTCACTATTTAGGTTAATGAGCCATTTCTTTGACCAGTCAGCTATTGTGTTTAAATCATCTTGAAGTTGGTCGAACTCAAATAGTGGATTTGCGAATATCTTTGTGTCGTCAGCAAATGTGCTGATGCTGCAGTGCAAAGAACAAGGCAAGTCGAATGTGTAGATTATGTACAGCACAGGTCCAAGTACGGAGCCTTGCGGCACGCCACTGAGTATCGCTCGCTCCTCCGACAGTGTCTCGCCAATTCTTACACGAAACGTTCTGTGCCGCAGAAATGCCTCGATCCAGTTGAGAAGTTTTCCTCGTATTCCAACGAATTCCAGTTTTTGTAGTAGTCTTGTAGTAGGAACCTTATCAAAGGCCTTCTCGTAATCGAGGTAAATGACATCAACTGGTTCTCTCTCATTAAAGCTTCTTGTCCAAGACGAAAGACACGAAAGCAAGTTGGACACTGTTGAGCGGCGTGGACAAAAACCATGTTGGTGGTCACCTATTACTCTGTGCTGGGTGAAGAAGTTTCTAATATGTTTAACTATCACCTTTTCCATTACTTTGCAAATTACACTAGTAAGGCTGATAGGTCTATAGTTTGAGGGATCCAGCTTATTTCCTTTTTTGAATACAGGTGTTACTGTTGCGGTTTTCCATTGCATTGGTAAGGTTCCAGTATCATAGGACTTCTGCATTATTATAGCCAATGAATTCGCTATGCTGTCACACCTTTGGAGTAATACTACAGGAATATTGTCTGGTCCTGGTGAAGAATCAGTTCTCATTTCTTTGATAGCTTGTCGAATTTTTTCCGGTGTAAAAACAATGTCTGTAATAGAGTCATACACTCTGAGAGATGGGTCCAAAGAAGGTAATTGACCATGTGGTTCTTTTTGAAAGACACTTGCGAATTGATCTGCAAACGCTTCTGCGATTTCAAGGGGTTGTGTTACTGTTTCTCCTTCCTTGTTACGGAGTATTGTTGGTACGCTAACCTTTGAGGTGACTTGTTGTCTTAAATACGAGAAGAATTTTTTTGGTCCAGTTTGCAGTAAGTTTGTCTCATAAGAAGTGCGTGAAGACCTGCATAGGTTTATTAATTGGTTGTTGATTCTCCTATATTCTTTATAAATATCATCTAATCCGGTCAATGTATATCTGTTCCACAGCGCTAGTTTTTTCTTTATTAATTTTTTTATGTCTTTAGATAGCCAGGGTTTATTTGACTGACAGGGCATCTGCGGTTTGGTCTGGGGAACATATTGCTCAATTGCAGCTGTAAGTGCATTAAAAAAAACTTTGAAACTGAGTATCGGCACATTGTTCATCCTGTGTCGTATGACCTAAGGTGGATCGCAATTTATCATTAATTCTCTCGTAATCAGCCTTTTTAAAGTTGTATCTAGGCGATGTTGTTTTATTTGGTTTTTGCACTTGAACTTGTATAGTTGCAAGTAAGCAAGTGTGGTCACTTTTTCCAATAGGCGCTAGGTGGTCTATATCAGCTATCAGAGCGTCATCATTGGTTAGAATTAAGTCCAGGTAAGAAGGTCGATTTCCTTGACGATATCTAGTGTGTTTGTGCACTAATTGTTCAAGGTTACTGTTTCTGTACCACTGTACAAAGTTGTCTTCTCTCGGTGTTACATATCCGGTATCTTCAAGCGGCCATTTGACTCCCCCAAAATTAAAGTCTCCCATTATAACAGTCGTGTTAAACTCAGAAGCATCATTAAGTTGCTTAAGCAAGATATTATCTTGGTCCAGTGTGGAGTCGTGTCCTCTGTAAAGTCCACATAAAAGGAACTTACTGTTTCCGACTTGTATGTCTAACCACAGACATTCAGACGCAGCATGTTTGGTATTATAGGTTGTGTTTATTTTAGCACAAACTGTATTAATCGCTGCATATATGGCCACTCCGCCACTGCGTTTCCCAATACGGTCTTCTCTGTATACGTCGTAGCCTGGTATTTTTATCATTGAGTTGGGAATGCTAGGTTTTAGCCATGTTTCGGTAACTATGATTAAAGTTGGTTTAAGGGAGTTTACTCTGGCAATAAAAAGATCCAGCTTGGAAGTGACAGATTGTATGTTGGTGTAAAGCAGAGTTAATGTATGGATCGTGGGCAGTATTTCCTTAGTCAGAGCATGTGTGTTGTGTTGAGCTGGCGATGATAATGATATAGTAAATTCCTAGCATATCATGAAACGCCGCCATATCGGTTCTGGCACTTCGCCGGCCGCTGCCGCGGCACGCTCGCTTCCCTCGCTCGGCTCGTGTGTTGTGGTCACAATTCATACTAACCACTCCTCGCTTCGCTCGTCGTACCTAAATTTTTCTTTTTTTCGGCATATCACGATGTGCCTGGTATAGAAATATCGACGAATGCGTTGCTCTAATGGATCTGCCGTATTGTTTTTCAGGCTCATCGTGATATGCCTGGCCAACTTTTAAGCATAACATGAAATGGCGCCATTTCACGATATGCCTAGGAATTTCGTGATCTGGCGGATTGTACGATCGGCCGCCGACATCTATACCTACACCTTTATGCCCCTAACCATAAGGTCGATGTATACATAATTATATTTGACGCCATGGCGGTATAGATTAGATATTATATACGCTCGACTGTACAGGCACACGCTGCGATTTTTTTTTGTGGCACTTGTTGCATAATTTCCATAGAAATCAATTCAATTCAATTCTTGAAAGTATAGCTCCCTCGATACTATCGATGATTCCGCCAATGTCGAGGTTGGAAAAGACACTCAGTTTAGCCGTTGTTCGGTAGATTCAGTGTGCGGTGACCATAGAAATCATTTGTAACCTGAATTTAGGTGCCAAAATGCAAATTGACAGACAGACAGATAAAGCAGTCGTGGGGTCAGAATTAACCCAACTGTAAAACGTTACTCACTGCACCTTTGCGTTGTTATAGTCAATCAAAGATAATTCAATACAGATCAAAACCAGTAGTTTGTGACGAATTGTATATAGCAATACCACGATTTGTACTTTATTGGGCCCAAGTTTGTTTGATACTGCGTCCGCAGTCCGCAGTCCGCAGTCCGCAGGACGAGCACGAGCAGGGTTCAACGTCGACGGAGCCGGAGCCGGCGCTGGCGCTGGCTGTTGCCTGTTGGC